>NW_026131323.1:0-27663 GCF_021347895.1 Acanthochromis polyacanthus
CACGAACGGAGGACCCCTCCAACAGCCGCCGAGTGTGCACCCCCGACGGCCGCCGAAACCAACCGCGCAAAACCGAAAAACAAAGAGGGAGAAAAAAAACGGCCAGGCAAGTAAAATCGACGGTACTGAGTGTATGTGGACATGTTTGCTCTGTAGCCTCTTATGCTTACTGCGTGTGCTGACGGGGCTGCTCCGTCACAATGATATGAAAAAGTTTGGAGCAATGGTGTGTGCAAATGTAATTTCTAAACTTCTTGTTACCAATAGGTGGCGCTATGATTTTTTCTAAAATTTTCACCGTGGATCACCTCACACTGGGCCTGGTGTCCAGCACATGAAGTTTGGGGCAGACACGATTAGGATTTGCTGAGATATAAACATTTTAGTCGTCATGGCGAGACATCTAAATTCGCCGCGCCGCCACAGACACACCTTTTTATGACACATCACCATTTTTTCTGTGCCTCATCATCAATGTGTTCAGGCTTATGTCACAACATCTGAGGTGAATCTGAGCAACATGCTAAGAATAGTACATGAAAGTCTAAAAAATGTCAAATTCTTGATACCACAAGGTGGCGCTGTGACTGTGAATGAATCTTGCTGTATGGATGTCATCGAGGCAGGTCTGTGATCATACATGTAAAGTTTCATTCAGATCGGAGCATGTTCAGGAGAGTTAGACAGCATTTCCTGTTTCATGGCGAAGGATCAAATTTCGACAGGCCGCCACGACCACACCCTTTAACTATGGAGGAAGATTTTGATAACTTTTTCTCAGGAAGGTCTGCTGTATGTACTGGCAAAATTTCAGATCGCTCAGACTTTTCCCCGAGGAGGAGTTCATCATAGATTTTGTACAGTTAACGCATGATGGCGCACTTCCTGTTGGGTGTAGAGCATGGCTGTGATTGACTTTTTTGTGTTTCCTGATGTGCTGCATATGCCTCCCAAATTTTTTAGCTCTCGGCCAAATTCCCTCCGAGTTGGCCTAATACCACTTTTTAAAATTTTGTAGGGGGCGCTATGGAGCCATTTTGCCACACACCTCCACATGCCCTAAAAAATATGAAATTTTTTGCCAGTTCTGATGTGTGTGCAAATTTTCATGACTTTTCTAGCATGTTCAGGCCCTGAAAAATGCAGTTGTTTTGGCAGAATAATAATAATAATAATAATAATAATTAAAGCTGCGAGCAGCATTGAACGGGTCCTCGCATCCTTGCTGGTCGGCGACCCCAAGCATGTCCACCAGGCAATGCTACGACTGAGAGTGTATTCAGGCCCACGAATGTCACAAAGGCTGGATTCTGAGCACACAGGTCAAATTTCAGGCAGATTGGAGCATGTACAGGCTATTTATGCAGCACTTTCTGTCCATCCACCAGGTGGCGCTATCTGTGTTACTGTATGTTGGTCTATGAAACTCATCAGGACTGGACTCTGATCAAACATGTAAAGTTTGAGGCGGATTGCAGCGTGTACAGGGGATTTACACAAGACGTCCTGCTTCATGGCGTAACATTAAACTTCAGCTGCCCGCCATGGCCACGCTCTTTGAGTTTTATGAACAATTTTCGCAAATATGCATCCTGAAGACGTGTCTTATATATTTTCCCAAATTCAGATGTTTTGGAGTTATTGCCTGTGAGAAATCAATTGTTGAAAATGACCAAAAACACCAAAAATCTGACATTTAATTAAAAATGGCCGACTTCCTGTTGGTTTTAGAGAATGATTCCAAGAGACTTTTTTGTTTGCACTGACATGCTACATTTGCATGCCAAATTTCATAGTCCTGGGTGAAAGTCTCTGTGGAGGCTATTTTTTAAATGCTGTAGGGGGCGCGATGGTACATGCTGTGAATGTATTTTAGTCTATAAATGTGATCAGGACAGGACTGTGTTTAATCATGTGAGGTCTGAGGTAGATTGGAGCATGCAGAGGATAGTAAGATACCACTTGATGTTTCATGGCAAATTCTGGAGGTCGCCATGTCCACACCCTTTGACTCTGGAAGAATCTTTTAATAACTTTTGATCATAACATCGTGTTGTATACCCTGGTAAAATTTGAGGTCTCTAGGAGTTAACCCCTAGGAGGAGTTCGCTCTCAAAAATTAAAAAAATAGAGAAAATTTATCCACATAATTCAAAATGGCGGACTTCCTGTTGAGTTTAGGGGATGGCTCCAAGAGGCTTTTTTGTATGTCCTGGTGTGCTCTATAGGCCTCCCAAATTTTGTGGATGCAGGTGAAACGTGCTGCCGGGGCTGTTTATTAAATATACTGCAGGGGGCGCTATAGCACATGCCCTGTGGAGATGCATACAGTGTTATTCCTTGAGGGGACAGTGATGTGTGTGTAAATTTTAGTGAGCTGTTGAGCATTCTAAGCCTGTCAAAAAGTACTTTGTTTGTCACAAAAACAACGCGTTGGCACGGCAACAGCATTTCATCAAATATCAAAATCTTCACACTGTGGTATTGTCTGGGGGTGAAGAATCAGCTGACCAATTTTCAGAATGATATGAAAAAGTTTGGAGCAATGGTGTGTGCAAATGTAATTTCTAAACTTCTTGTTACCAATAGGTGGCGCTATGACTTTTTCTAAAATTTTCACCGTGGATCACCTCACACTGGGCCTGGTGTCCAGCACATGAAGTTTGGGGCAGACACGATTAGGATTTGCTGAGATATAAACATTTTAGTCGTCATGGCGAGACATCTAAATTCGCCGCGTCGCCACAGACACACCTTTTTATGACACGTCACCATTTTCACTGTGAATCATCATCAACATGTTAAGGTTTATTTCACCACATTTGAGGTGAATCTGAGCAAGAGGCAAAGAATATTACATCAAAGTGTAAAAAATGACATAGCCTGTTGCCAGCAGGTGGCGCTCTGACTGTGAATGGATTTCATCATATAGATGTGATCAGGGCAGGAATCTGATCATGCATATAAAGTTTCAGGCAGATTGGAGCATGTTCAGGGCATTTACACTGCATTTGAAATTTCATGGCGAAGGATCAAAATTCCAGAGGCCGCCACGGACACGCCCTTTGACTTTTGAAAAAGATTTTAATAACTTTTGCTCATTACGGCCTGCTGTATGTACTGGTCGAATTTGAAGTGAATTGGAGTTTCCCCCTCGGACGAGTTCGCTCTAGAAAAAAACAAAAAATGTTCAAAATCTGGAATTCAATGCAAAATAGCTCACTTCCTGTTGGGTTTAGAAAATCGCCACCACTGACTTTTTTGTTCACCCTGATGTGCTGCATATGTGTACCAAATTTGGTAGCTGTAGGTGAAACATGCTGCCCGTAGGAAAGTGTAGGGGGCGCTATGGAGCCATTTTGTCATACACCTCCACAATTCCTTTAGAATATAAAATTTTTCACCAGTTCTGGTGTGTGTACAAATTTTCATGAGTTTTTGAGCATGTTTAGGCCCTCAAAAATGCAGTTGTTCTGAGAGACAAATAATAATAATAATTAAAGCTGCGAGCAGCGTTGAACGGGTCCTCGCATCCTTGCTGGTCGGCGACCCAAAGCATTTCCACCAGGCAATGCTGCGACAATATATTGAGGCCCATGGATGTGTCGAGGGATGGAGTCTGAGCACACAGGTCAAATTTCAAGCAGATTGGAGCATGTACAAGCTATTTTTGCAGCACTTTGTGTCCATCCACCAGGTGGCACTATCTCTGTGACTGTATTGTGGTCTATGAAACTCATCAGGCCTGGACTGTGATCAAACATGTAAAGTTTGAGGTAGATTGCAGCATGTACAGGGCATTTCCTCAAGACGCCGTGCTTCATGGTGTAACATTAAAGTTCAGTTGGCCGCCATGGCCACGCCCTTTGAGTTTTGTGAACAATTTTCACAAATACTCAACCTGAAGGCGTGTTTTATATATTGTCCCAATTTCAGGTGTTTTGGAGCTATTGCCTGTGAGAAATCAAGTGTTGAAAATGATCAAAAACACCAAAAATCTGACATTTAATTCAAAATAACAGACTTCCTGTTGGGTTTAGAGAATGACTCCAAGAGACTTTTTTGTTTGCACTGACGTGCTACATATGCATGTCAAATTTCATAGTCATAGGTGAAAGTCTGTGTGGAGGCCATTTTTTAAATGCTGTAGGGGGCGCTATGGCACATGCTGTGGATATATTTTGGCCTATAAATGTGATCAGGACAGGACTGTGTTTAATCATGTGAGGTCTGAGGTAGATTGGAGCATGCAGAGGATAGTTAGGTAGCACTTGATGTTTCATGGCGAACCATCAAAATTCTGGAGGTCGCCATGTCCACACCCTTTGACTCTGCAAGAATCCTTTGATAACTTTTGATCATAACATCGTGTTGTATATCCTGGCAAAATTTCAGCTCTCTAGACCTTAACCCCGAGGAGGAGTTCGCTCTCAAAAATGAAAAAAATACAGAAATTTTATCCACTTAATTCAAAATGGCGGACTTCCTGTTGAGTTTAGGGGATGGCTCCAAGAGGCTTTTTTGTGTGTCCTGGTGTGCTCTATAGGCCTCCCAAATTTTGTGGATGTAGGTGAAACATGCTGCCGGGGCTGTTTATTAAACATGCTGCAGGGGGCGCTATAGCACATGCCCTGCAGAGATGCATACAGTGTTATTCCTTGAGACGACTGTGATGTGTGTGTAAATTTTGGTGAGCTGTTGAACATTCTAAGCCTGTCAAAAAGTACTTTTGTCACAAAAACAACGCGTTGCCACGGCAACAGCATTTCATCAAATATCAAAATCTTCACACTGTGGTATTGTCTGGGGGTGAAGAATTAGCTGACCAATTTTCAGAATGATATGACAAAGTTTGGAGCAATGATGTGTGCAAATGTAATTTCTAAACTGCTTGTTACCAAGAGGTGGCGCTATGACTTTTTCTAAATTTTTCAGTGTGGATGTCCTCAAACTGGTTCTGGTGTCCAGCACATGAAGTTTGGGGCAGATAGGATCCTTTGCAGCTGAGATATGAACACTTCAATTTTCATGGCGAAACATCAAACTTTGCCGTCCCGCCACAGACACGCCTTTTCATCACACGTCACCATTTTTTCTGTGCTTCATCATCAATGTGTTCAAGCTTATGTCACAACATCTGAGGTGAATCTGAGCAACAGGCTAAGAATAGTACATGAAAGTCTAAAAAATGTCAAATTCTTGATACCACAAGGTGGCGCTGTGACTGTGAATGAATCTTGCTGTATGGATGTCATCGAGGCAGGTCTGTGATCATACATGTAAAGTTTCATTCAGATCGGAGCATGTTCAGGAGAGTTAGACAGCATTTCCTGTTTCATGGCGAAGGATCAAATTTCGACAGGCCACCACGACCACACCCTTTAACTATGGAGGAAGATTTTGATAACTTTTTCTCAGGAAGGTCTGCTGTATGTACTGGCAAAATTTCAGATCGCTCAGACTTTTCCCCAAGGAGGAGTTCATCATAGATTTTGTACAGTTAACGCATGATGGCGCACTTCCTGTTGGGTGTAGAGCATGGCTGTGATTGACTTTTTTGTGTTTCCTGATGTGCTGCATATGCCTCCCAAATTTTTTAGCTCTCGACCAAATTCCCTCCGAGTTGGCCTAATACCACTTTTTAAAATTTTGTAGGGGGCGCTATGGAGCCATTTTGTCATACACTACCACAATTCCTTTAGAATATAAAATTTTTCACCAGTTCTGGTGTGTGTACAAATTTTCATGAGTTTTTGAGCATGTTTAGGCCCTCAAAAATGCAGTTGTTCTGAGAGACAAATAATAATAATAATAATAATAATAATAATTAAAGCTGCGAGCAGCGTTGAACGGGTCCTCGCATCCTTGCTGGTCGGCGACCCCAAGCATGTCCACCAGGCAATGCTACGACTGAGAGTATATTTAGGCCCACGGATGTCACAAAGGCTGGATTCTGAGCACACAGGTCAAATTTCAGGCAGATTGGAGCATGTACAGGCTATTTATGCTGCACTTTCTGTCCATCCACCAGGTGGCGCTATCTCTGTGACTGTATATTGGTCTATGAAACTCATAAGGACCGGTCTCTGATCAAACATGTAAAGTTTCAGGCAATTGCAGCATTTACAGGGGATTTACATAAGATGTCCTGCTTCATGGCGTAACATTGTAGTTCAGTTGGCTGCCATGGCCACGCCCTTTGAGTTTTGTGAACAATTTTCACAAATACTCAACCTGAAGGCGTGTAGTATATATTGTCCCAATTTCAGGTGTTTTGGAGCTATTGCCTGTGAGAAATCAATTGTTGAAAATGATCAAAAACACCAAAAATCTGACATTTAATTCAAAATAGCGGACTTCCTATTGAGTTTAGAGAATGACTCCAAGAGACTTTTTTGTTTGCAATGAAGTGCTACATATGCATGCCAAATTTCATAGTCATAGGTGAAAGTCTCTGTGGAGGCTATTCTTAAAAATGCTGTAGGGGGCGCTACGGAACATGCTGTGAATGTATTTTGGCCAATAAATGTGATCAGGACAGGACTGTGTTTAATCATGTGAGGTCTGAGGTAGATTGGAGCATGCAGAGGATAGTTAGGTAGCACTTGATGTTTCATGGCAAACCATCAACATTGAGGAGGTCGCCATGTCCACACCGTTTGACTCTGCAAGAATCCTTTGATAACTTTTGATCAGAACATCGTGTTGTATATCCTGGCAAAATTTCAGCTCTCTAGACCTTAACCCCGAGGAGGAGTTCGCTCTCAAAAATGAAAAAAATACAGAAATTTTATCCACTTAATTCAAAATGGCGGACTTCCTGTTGAGTTTAGGGGATGGCTCCAAGAGGCTTTTTTGTGTGTCCTGGTGTGCTCTATAGGCCTCCCAAATTTTGTGGATGTAGGTGAAACATGCTGCCGGGGCTGTTTATTAAACATACTGCAGGGGGCGCTATAGCACATGCCCTGCAGAGATGCATACAGTGTTATTCCTTGAGACGACTGTGATGTGTGTGTAAATTTTGGTGAGCTGTTGAACATTCTAAGCCTGTCAAAAAGTACTTTGTTTGTCACAAAAACAACGCGTTGCCACGGCAACAGCATTTCATCAAATATCAAAATCTTCACACTGTGGTATTGTCTGGGGGTGAAGAATCAGCTGACCAATTTTCAGAATGATATGAAAAAGTTTGGAGCAATGGTGTGTGCAAATGTAATTTCTAAACTTCTTGTTACCAATAGGTGGCGCTATGATTTTTTCCAAAATTTTCACCGTGGATGACCTCACACTGGGAATGGTGTCCAGCACATGAAGTTTGGGGCAGATACGATTAGGATTTGCTGAGATATAAACATTTTAGTCGTCATGGCGAGACATCTAAATTCGCCGCGCCGCCACAGACACACCTTTTTATGACACGTCACCATTTTCACTGTGAATAATCATCAACATGTTAAGGTTTATTTCACCACATTTGAGGTGAATCTGAGCAAGAGACAAAGAATAATACATCAAAGTGTAAAAAATGACATTTTCTGTTGCCAGCAGGTGGCGCTCTGACTGTGAATGGATTTCATCATATGGATGTGATCAGGGCAGGAATCTGATCATACATATAAAGTTTCAGGCAGATTGGAGCATGTTCAGGGCATTTACACACAACTTGAAATTTCATGGCGAAGGATCAAAATTCCACAGACCGCCACGGACACGCCCTTTGACTTTTGAAAAAGATTTTGATAACTTTTGCTCATTAAGGCCTCCTGTATGTACTGGTTGAATTTGAGGCGAATTGGAGTTTCCCCCTGGGAGGAGTTCGCTCTGGAAAAAAATGAAAAATGGGCAAAATCTCACATTCAACTTAAAATAGCTCACTTCCTGTTGGGTTTGGAATATGGCTGTCACTGACTTTTTTGTTCAGTCTGATGTGCTGCATATGTGTACCAAATTTGGTAGCTGTAGGTGAAACATGATGGGCGTGGGAAAGTGTAGGGGGCGCTATGGAGCCATTTTGCCACACACCTCTACAATTCCTTTAAAATATGAAATTTTTCACCAGTCCTGATGTGTGTACAAATTTTCATGAGTTTTTGAGCATGTTTAGGCCCTCAAAAATGCAATTGTTCTGAGAGACAAATAATAATAATAATTAAAGCTGCGAGCAGCATTGAACGGGTCCTCGCATCCTTGCTGGTCGGCGACCCCAAGCATGTCCACCAGGCAATGCTGCGACAAAGTGTATTTAGGCTCATGGATGTAACGAGGACTGGATTCTGAGCACTCAGGCCAAATTTCAGACAGATTGGAGCATGTACAGACTATTTTTGCAGCACTTTGTGTCCATCCACCAGGTGGCACTATGTCTGTGACTGTATAGTGGTCTATGAAACTCATCAGGACTGGACTCTGATCAAACATGTAAAGTTTGAGGTAGATTACAGCATGTACAGGGGATTTACACAAGACGTCCTGCTTCATGGCGTAACATTAAAGTTCAGTTGGCCGCCATGGCCATGCCCTTTGAGTTTTGTGAACAATTTTCGCAAATATGCAACCTGAAGGCGTTTCTTATATATTTTCCCAAATTCAGGTGTTTTGGAGTTATTGCCAGTGACAAATGAATTGTTGAAAATGACCAAAAACACCAAAAATCTGACATTTAATTCAAAATGGCTGACTTTCTGTTGTGTTTAGAGAATGACTCCAAGAGACTTTTTTGCTTGCACTGATGTGCTACATATGCATGCCAAATTTCATAGTCATAGGTGAAAGTCTGTGTGGAGGCTATTTTTTAAATTCTTTTAGGGGGCGCTATGGTAGATGCTGTGAATGTATTTTGGCCAATAAATGTGATCAGGACAGGACTGTGTTTAATCATGTGAGGTCTGAGGTAGATTGGAGCATGCAGAGGATAGTTAGGTAGCACTTGATGTTTCATGGCGAACCATCAAAATTCTGGAGGTCGCCATGTCCACACCCTTTGACTCTGCAAGAATCTTTTAATAACTTTTGATCATAACATCGTGTTGTATATCCTGGCAAAATTTCAGCTCTCTAGACCTTAACCCCGAGGAGGAGTTCGCTCTCAAAAATGAAAAAAATACAGAAATTTTATCCAC
Organism: Acanthochromis polyacanthus; assembly: GCF_021347895.1. Lineage (NCBI taxonomy): Eukaryota > Metazoa > Chordata > Actinopteri > Pomacentridae > Acanthochromis > Acanthochromis polyacanthus. The sequence continues at coordinate 9,120 of NW_026131323.1, forward strand.
TTAATTCAAAATGGCGGACTTCCTGTTGAGTTTAGGGGATGGCTCCAAGAGGCTTTTTTGTGTGTCCTGGTGTGCTCTATAGGCCTCCCAAATTTTGTGGATGTAGGTGAAACATGCTGCCGGGGGCTGTTTATTAAACATACTGCAGGGGGCGCTATAGCACATGCCCTGCAGAGATGCATACAGTGTTATTCCTTGAGACGACTGTGATGTGTGTGTAAATTTTGGTGAGCTGTTGAACATTCTAAGCCTGTCAAAAAGTACTTTGTTTGTCACAAAAACAACGCGTTGCCACGGCAACAGCATTTCATCAAATATCAAAATCTTCACACTGTGGTATTGTCTGGGGGTGAAGAATCAGCTGACCAATTTTCAGAATGATATGACAAAGTTTGGAGCAATGATGTGTGCAAATGTAATTTCTAAACTGCTTGTTACCAAGAGGTGGCGCTATGACTTTTTCTAAATTTTTCAGTGTGGATGTCCTCAAACTGGTTCTGGTGTCCAGCACATGAAGTTTGGGGCAGATAGGATCCTTTGCAGCTGAGATATGAACACTTCAATTTTCATGGCGAAACATCAAACTTTGCCGTCCCGCCACAGACACGCCTTTTCATCACACGTCACCATTTTTTCTGTGCTTCATCATCAATGTGTTCAGGCTTATGTCACAACATCTGAGGTGAATCTGAGCAACAGGCTAAGAATAGTACATGAAAGTCTAAAAAATGTCAAATTCTTGATACCACAAGGTGGCGCTGTGACTGTGAATGAATCTTGCTGTATGGATGTCATCGAGGCAGGTCTGTGATCATACATGTAAAGTTTCATTCAGATCGGAGCATGTTCAGGAGAGTTAGACAGCATTTCCTGTTTCATGGCGAAGGATCAAATTTCGACAGGCCGCCACGACCACACCCTTTAACTATGGAGGAAGATTTTGATAACTTTTTCTCAGGAAGGTCTGCTGTATGTACTGGCAAAATTTCAGATCGCTCAGACTTTCCCCTAGGAGGAGTTCATCATAGATTTTGTACAGTTAACGCATGATGGCGCACTTCCTGTTGGGTGTAGAGCATGGCTGTGATTGACTTTTTTGTGTTTCCTGATGTGCTGCATATGCCTCCCAAATTTTTTAGCTCTCGGCCAAATTCCCTCCGAGTTGGCCTAATACCACTTTTTAAAATTTTGTAGGGGGCGCTATGGAGCCATTTTGTCATACACTACCACAATTCCTTTAGAATATAAAATTTTTCACCAGTTCTGGTGTGTGTACAAATTTTCATGACTTTTTGAGCATGTTTAGGCCCTCAAAAATGCAGTTGTTCTGAGAGACAAATAATAATAATAATAATAATAATAATAATAATAATTAAAGCTGCGAGCAGCGTTGAACGGGTCCTCGCATCCTTGCTGGTCGGCGACCCCAAGCATGTCCACCAGGCAATGCTGCGACAAAGTGTATTTAGGCTCATGGATGTAACGAGGACTGGATTCTGAGCACTCAGGTCAAATTTCAGACAGATTGGAGCATGTACAGACTATTTTTGCAGCACTTTGTGTCCATCCACCAGGTGGCACTATGTCTGTGACTGTATAGTGGTCTATGAAACTCATCAGGACTGGACTCTGATCAAACATGTAAAGTTTGAGGTAGATTACAGCATGTACAGGGGATTTACACAAGACGTCCTGCTTCATGGCGTAACATTAAAGTTCAGTTGGCCGCCATGGCCATGCCCTTTGAGTTTTGTGAACAATTTTCGCAAATATGCAACCTGAAGGCGTTTCTTATATATTTTCCCAAATTCAGGTGTTTTGGAGTTATTGCCAGTGACAAATGAATTGTTGAAAATGACCAAAAACACCAAAAATCTGACATTTAATTCAAAATGGCTGACTTTCTGTTGTGTTTAGAGAATGACTCCAAGAGACTTTTTTGCTTGCACTGATGTGCTACATATGCATGCCAAATTTCATAGTCATAGGTGAAAGTCTGTGTGGAGGCTATTTTTTAAATTCTTTTAGGGGGCGCTATGGTACATGCTGTGAATGTATTTTGGCCTATAAATGTGATCAGGACAGGACTGTGTTTAATCATGTGAGGTCTGAGGTAGATTGGAGCATGCAGAGGATAGTTAGGTAGCACTTGATGTTTCATGGCGAACCATCAAAATTCTGGAGGTCGCCATGTCCACACCCTTTGACTCTGCAAGAATCCTTTGATAACTTTTGATCATAACATCGTGTTGTATATCCTGGCAAAATTTCAGCTCTCTAGACCTTAACCCCGAGGAGGAGTTCGCTCTCAAAAATGAAAAAAATACAGAAATTTTATCCACTTAATTCAAAATGGCGGACTTCCTGTTGAGTTTAGGGGATGGCTCCAAGAGGCTTTTTTGTGTGTCCTGGTGTGCTCTATAGGCCTCCCAAATTTTGTGGATGTAGGTGAAACATGCTGCGGGGGCTGTTTATTAAACATACTGCAGGGGGCGCTATAGCACATGCCCTGCAGAGATGCATACAGTGTTATTCCTTGAGACGACTGTGATGTGTGTGTAAATTTTGGTGAGCTGTTGAACATTCTAAGCCTGTCAAAAAGTACTTTGTTTGTCACAAAAACAACGCGTTGCCACGGCAACAGCATTTCATCAAATATCAAAATCTTCACACTGTGGTATTGTCTGGGGGTGAAGAATCAGCTGACCAATTTTCAGAATGATATGACAAAGTTTGGAGCAATGATGTGTGCAAATGTAATTTCTAAACTGCTTGTTACCAAGAGGTGGCGCTATGACTTTTTCTAAATTTTTCAGTGTGGATGTCCTCAAACTGGTTCTGGTGTCCAGCACATGAAGTTTGGGGCAGATAGGATCCTTTGCAGCTGAGATATGAACACTTCAATTTTCATGGCGAAACATCAAACTTTGCCGTCCCGCCACAGACACGCCTTTTCATCACACGTCACCATTTTTTCTGTGCTTCATCATCAATGTGTTCAGGCTTATGTCACAACATCTGAGGTGAATCTGAGCAACAGGCTAAGAATAGTACATGAAAGTCTAAAAAATGTCAAATTCTTGATACCACAAGGTGGCGCTGTGACTGTGAATGAATCTTGCTGTATGGATGTCATCGAGGCAGGTCTGTGATCATACATGTAAAGTTTCATTCAGATCGGAGCATGTTCAGGAGAGTTAGACAGCATTTCCTGTTTCATGGCGAAGGATCAAATTTCGACAGGCCGCCACGACCACACCCTTTAACTATGGAGGAAGATTTTGATAACTTTTTCTCAGGAAGGTCTGCTGTATGTACTGGCAAAATTTCAGATCGCTCAGACTTTTCCCCTAGGAGGAGTTCATCATAGATTTTGTACAGTTAACGCATGATGGCGCACTTCCTGTTGGGTGTAGAGCATGGCTGTGATTGACTTTTTTGTGTTTCCTGATGTGCTGCATATGCCTCCCAAATTTTTTAGCTCTCGGCCAAATTCCCTCCGAGTTGGCCTAATACCACTTTTTAAAATTTTGTAGGGGGCGCTATGGAGCCATTTTGCACACACCTCCACATGCCCTAAAAATATGAAATTTTTCGCCAGTTCTGATGTGTGTGCAAATTTTCATGACTTTTCGAGCATGTTTAGGCCCTCAAAAATGCAGTTGTTCTGAGAGACAAATAATAATAATAATAATAATAATAATTAAAGCTGCGAGCAGCGTTGAACGGGTCCTCGCATCCTTGCTGGTCGGCGACCCCAAGCATGTCCACCAGGCAATGCTGCGACAAAGTGTATTTAGGCTCATGGATGTAACGAGGACTGGATTCTGAGCACTCAGGTCAAATTTCAGACAGATTGGAGCATGTACAGACTATTTTTGCAGCACTTTGTGTCCATCCACCAGGTGGCACTATGTCTGTGACTGTATAGTGGTCTATGAAACTCATCAGGACTGGACTCTGATCAAACATGTAAAGTTTGAGGTAGATTACAGCATGTACAGGGGATTTACACAAGACGTCCTGCTTCATGGCGTAACATTAAAGTTCAGTTGGCCGCCATGGCCATGCCCTTTGAGTTTTGTGAACAATTTTCGCAAATATGCAACCTGAAGGCGTTTCTTATATATTTTCCCAAATTCAGGTGTTTTGGAGTTATTGCCAGTGACAAATGAATTGTTGAAAATGACCAAAAACACCAAAAATCTGACATTTAATTCAAAATGGCTGACTTTCTGTTGTGTTTAGAGAATGACTCCAAGAGACTTTTTTGCTTGCACTGATGTGCTACATATGCATGCCAAATTTCATAGTCATAGGTGAAAGTCTGTGTGGAGGCTATTTTTTAAATTCTTTAGGGGGCGCTATGGTACATGCTGTGAATGTATTTTGGCCTATAAATGTGATCAGGACAGGACTGTGTTTAATCATGTGAGGTCTGAGGTAGATTGGAGCATGCAGAGGATAGTTAGGTAGCACTTGATGTTTCATGGCGAACCATCAAAATTCTGGAGGTCGCCATGTCCACACCCTTTGACTCTGCAAGAATCCTTTGATAACTTTTGATCATAACATCGTGTTGTATATCCTGGCAAAATTTCAGCTCTCTAGACCTTAACCCCGAGGAGGAGTTCGCTCTCAAAAATGAAAAAAATACAGAAATTTTATCCACTTAATTCAAAATGGCGGACTTCCTGTTGAGTTTAGGGGATGGCTCCAAGAGGCTTTTTTGTGTGTCCTGGTGTGCTCTATAGGCCTCCCAAATTTTGTGGATGTAGGTGAAACATGCTGCCGGGGCTGTTTATTAAACATACTGCAGGGGGCGCTATAGCACATGCCCTGCAGAGATGCATACAGTGTTATTCCTTGAGACGACTGTGATGTGTGTGTAAATTTTGGTGAGCTGTTGAACATTCTAAGCCTGTCAAAAAGTACTTTGTTTGTCACAAAAACAACGCGTTGCCACGGCAACAGCATTTCATCAAATATCAAAATCTTCACACTGTGGTATTGTCTGGGGGTGAAGAATCAGCTGACCAATTTTCAGAATGATATGACAAAGTTTGGAGCAATGATGTGTGCAAATGTAATTTCTAAACTGCTTGTTACCAAGAGGTGGCGCTATGACTTTTTCTAAATTTTTCAGTGTGGATGTCCTCAAACTGGTTCTGGTGTCCAGCACATGAAGTTTGGGGCAGATAGGATCCTTTGCAGCTGAGATATGAACACTTCAATTTTCATGGCGAAACATCAAACTTTGCCGTCCCGCCACAGACACGCCTTTTCATCACACGTCACCATTTTTTCTGTGCTTCATCATCAATGTGTTCAGGCTTATGTCACAACATCTGAGGTGAATCTGAGCAACAGGCTAAGAATAGTACATGAAAGTCTAAAAAATGTCAAATTCTTGATACCACAAGGTGGCGCTGTGACTGTGAATGAATCTTGCTGTATGGATGTCATCGAGGCAGGTCTGTGATCATACATGTAAAGTTTCATTCAGATCGGAGCATGTTCAGGAGAGTTAGACAGCATTTCCTGTTTCATGGCGAAGGATCAAATTTCGACAGGCCGCCACGACCACACCCTTTAACTATGGAGGAAGATTTTGATAACTTTTTCTCAGGAAGGTCTGCTGTATGTACTGGCAAAATTTCAGATCGCTCAGACTTTTCCCCTAGGAGGAGTTCATCATAGATTTTGTACAGTTAACGCATGATGGCGCACTTCCTGTTGGGTGTAGAGCATGGCTGTGATTGACTTTTTTGTGTTTCCTGATGTGCTGCATATGCCTCCCAAATTTTTTAGCTCTCGGCCAAATTCCCTCCGAGTTGGCCTAATACCACTTTTTAAAATTTTGTAGGGGGCGCTATGGAGCCATTTTGTCATACACCTACCACAATTCCTTTAGAATATAAAATTTTTCACCAGTTCTGGTGTGTGTACAAATTTTCATGAGTTTTTGAGCATGTTTAGGCCCTCAAAAATGCAGTTGTTCTGAGAGACAAATAATAATAAATAATAATAATTAAAGCTGCGAGCAGCGTTGAACGGGTCCTCGCATCCTTGCTGGTCGGCGACCCCAAGCATCTCCACCAGGCAATGCTACGACTGAGAGTGTATTTAGGCCCATGAATGTCACAAAGGCTGGATTCTGAGCACACAGGTCAAATTTCAGGCAGATTGGAGCATGTACAGGCTATTTATGCAGCACTTTGTGTCCATCCACCAGGTGGCGCTATCTCTGTGACTGTATGTTGGTCTATGAAACTCATCAGGACTGGACTCTGATCAAACATGTAAAGTTTGAGGCGGATTGCAGCGTGTACAGGGGATTTACACAAGACGTCCTGCTTCATGGCGTAACATTAAACTTCAGCTGCCCGCCATGGCCACGCCCTTTGAGTTTTATGAACAATTTTCGCAAATATGCAACCTGAAGACGTGTCTTATATATTTTCCCAAATTCAGATGTTTTGGAGTTATTGCCTGTGAGAAATGAATTGTTGAAAATGACCAAAAACACCAAAAATCTGACATTTAATTAAAAATGGCCGACTTTCTGTTGGGTTTAGAGAATGACTCCAAGAGACTTTTTTGTTTGCACTGACATGCTACATTTGCATGCCAAATTTCATAGTCCTAGGTGAAAGTCTCTGTGGAGGCTATTTTTTAAATGCTGTAGGGGGCGCGATGGTACATGCTGTGAATGTATTTTAGTCTATAAATGTGATCAGGACAGGACTGTGTTTAATCATGTGAGGTCTGAGGTAGATTGGAGCATGCAGAGGATAGTAAGATACCACTTGATGTTTCATGGCGAACCATCAAAATTCTGGAGGTCGCCATGTCCACACCCTTTGACTCTGGAAGAATCTTTTAATAACTTTTGATCATAACATCGTGTTGTATACCCTGGTAAAATTTGAGGTCTCTAGGAGTTAACCCCGAGGAGGAGTTCGCTCTCAAAAATTAAAAAAATAGAGAAAATTTATCCACATAATTCAAAATGGCGGACTTCCTGTTGAGTTTAGGGGATGGCTCCAAGAGGCTTTTTTGTGCATCGTGATGTGCTCTATAGGCCTCCCAAATTTTGTGGATGTAGGTGAAACATGCTGCCGGGGCTGTTTATTAAACATACTGTAGGGGGCGCTATAGCACATGCCCTGCAGAGATGCATACAGTGTTATTCCTTGAGGGGACAGTGATGTGTGTGTAAATTTTAGTGAGCTGTTGAGCATTCTAAGCCTGTCAAAAAGTACTTTGTTTGTCACAAAAACAACGCGTTGCCACGGCAACAGCATTTCATCAAATATCAAAATCTTCACACTGTGGTATTGTCTGGGGGTGAAGAATCAGCTGACCAATTTTCAGAATGATATGAAAAAGTTTGGAGCAATGGTGTGTGCAAATGTAATTTCTAAACTTCTTGTTACCAATAGGTGGCGCTATGACTTTTTCCAAAATTTTCACCGTGGATGACCTCACACTGGGAATGGTGTCCAGCACATGAAGTTTGGGGCAGATACGATTAGGATTTGCTGAGATATAAACATTTTAGTCGTCATGGCGAGACATCTAAATTCGCCGCGCCGCCACAGACACACCTTTTTATGACACGTCACCATTTTCACTGTGAATCATCATCAACATGTTAAGGTTTATTTCACCACATTTGAGGTGAATCTGAGCAAGAGACAAAGAATAATACATCAAAGTGTAAAAAATGACATTTTCTGTTGCCAGCAGGTGGCGCTCTGACTGTGAATGGATTTCATCATATGGATGTGATCAGGGCAGGAATCTGATCATACATATAAAGTTTCAGGCAGATTGGAGCATGTTCAGGGCATTTACACACAACTTGAAATTTCATGGCGAAGGATCAAAATTCCACAGACCGCCACGGACACGCCCTTTGACTTTTGAAAAAGATTTTAATAACTTTTGCTCATTAAGGCCTCCTGTATGTACTGGTTGAATTTGAGGCGAATTGGAGTTTCCCCCTGGGAGGAGTTCGCTCTGGAAAAAATGAAAAATGGGCAAAATCTCACATTCAACTTAAAATAGCTCACTTCCTGTTGGGTTTGGAATATGGCTGTCACTGACTTTTTTGTTCAGTCTGATGTGCTGCATATGTGTACCAAATTTGGTAGCTGTAGGTGAAACATGATGGCCGTGGGAAAGTGTAGGGGGCGCTATGGAGCCATTTTGCCACACACCTCTACAATTCCTTTAAAATATGAAATTTTTCACCAGTCCTGATGTGTGTACAAATTTTCATGAGTTTTTGAGCATGTTTAGGCCCTCAAAAATGCAATTGTTCTGAGAGACAAATAATAATAATAATTAAAGCTGCGAGCAGCGTTGAACGGGTCCTCGCATCCTTGCTGGTCGGCGACCCCAAGCATGTCCACCAGGCAATGCTGCGACAAAGTGTATTTAGGCCCATGGATGTAACGAGGACTGGATTCTGAGCACACAGGTCAAATTTCAGGCAGATTGGAGCATGTACAGGCTATTTTGCAGCACTTTGTGTCCATCCACCAGGTGGCACTATGTCTGTGACTGTATAGTGGTCTATGAAACTCATCAGGACTGGACTCTGATCAAACATGTAAAGTTTGAGGTAGATTGCAGCATGTACAGGGGATTTACACAAGACGTCCTGCTTCATGGCGTAACATTAAAGTTCAGTTGGCCGCCATGGCCACGCCCTTTGAGTTTTGTGAACAATTTTCGCAAATATGCAACCTGAAGGCGTTTCTTATATATTTTCCCAAATTCAGGTGTTTTGGAGTTATTGCCTGTGACAAATGAATTGTTGAAAATGACCAAAAACACCAAAAATCTGACATTTAATTCAAAATGGCTGACTTTCTGTTGGGTTTAGAGAATGACTCCAAGAGACTTTTTTGTTTGCACTGATGTGCTACATATGCATGCCAAATTTCATAGTCATAGGTGAAAGTCTGTGTGGAGGCTATTTTTTAAATTCTTTAGGGGGCGCTATGGTACATGCTGTGAATGTATTTTGGCCTATAAATGTGATCAGGACAGGACTGTGTTTAATCATGTGAGGTCTGAGGTAGATTGGAGCATGCAGAGGATAGTTAGGTAGCACTTGATGTTTCATGGCGAACCATCAAAATTCTGGAGGTCGCCATGTCCACACCCTTTGACTCTGCAAGAATCTTTTAATAACTTTTGATCATAACATCGTGTTGTATATCCTGGCAAAATTTCAGCTCTCTAGACCTTAACCCCGAGGAGGAGTTCGCTCTCAAAAATGAAAAAAATACAGAAATTTTATCCACTTAATTCAAAATGGCGGACTTCCTGTTGAGTTTAGGGGATGGCTCCAAGAGGCTTTTTTGTGTGTCCTGGTGTGCTCTATAGGCCTCCCAAATTTTGTGGATGTAGGTGAAACATGCTGCCGGGGCTGTTTATTAAACATACTGCAGGGGGCGCTATAGCACATGCCCTGCAGAGATGCATACAGTGTTATTCCTTGAGACGACTGTGATGTGTGTGTAAATTTTGGTGAGCTGTTGAACATTCTAAGCCTGTCAAAAAGTACTTTGTTTGTCACAAAAACAACGCGTTGCCACGGCAACAGCATTTCATCAAATATCAAAATCTTCACACTGTGGTATTGTCTGGGGGTGAAGAATCAGCTGACCAATTTTCAGAATGATATGACAAAGTTTGGAGCAATGATGTGTGCAAATGTAATTTCTAAACTGCTTGTTACCAAGAGGTGGCGCTATGACTTTTTCTAAATTTTTCAGTGTGGATGTCCTCAAACTGGTTCTGGTGTCCAGCACATGAAGTTTGGGGCAGATAGGATCCTTTGCAGCTGAGATATGAACACTTCAATTTTCATGGCGAAACATCAAACTTTGCCGTCCCGCCACAGACACGCCTTTTCATCACACGTCACCATTTTTTCTGTGCTTCATCATCAATGTGTTCAGGCTTATGTCACAACATCTGAGGTGAATCTGAGCAACAGGCTAAGAATAGTACATGAAAGTCTAAAAAATGTCAAATTCTTGATACCACAAGGTGGCGCTGTGACTGTGAATGAATCTTGCTGTATGGATGTCATCGAGGCAGGTCTGTGATCATACATGTAAAGTTTCATTCAGATCGGAGCATGTTCAGGAGAGTTAGACAGCATTTCCTGTTTCATGGCGAAGGATCAAATTTCGACAGGCCGCCACGACCACACCCTTTAACTATGGAGGAAGATTTTGATAACTTTTTCTCAGGAAGGTCTGCTGTATGTACTGGCAAAATTTCAGATCGCTCAGACTTTTCCCCTAGGAGGAGTTCATCATAGATTTTGTACAGTTAACGCATGATGGCGCACTTCCTGTTGGGTGTAGAGCATGGCTGTGATTGACTTTTTTGTGTTTCCTGATGTGCTGCATATGCCTCCCAAATTTTTTAGCTCTCGGCCAAATTCCCTCCGAGTTGGCCTAATACCACTTTTTAAAATTTTGTAGGGGGCGCTATGGAGCCATTTTGTCATACACTACCACAATTCCTTTAGAATATAAAATTTTTCACCAGTTCTGGTGTGTGTACAAATTTTCATGAGTTTTTGAGCATGTTTAGGCCCTCAAAAATGCAGTTGTTCTGAGAGACAAATAATAATAATAATAATAATAATTAAAGCTGCGAGCAGCGTTGAACGGGTCCTCGCATCCTTGCTGGTCGGCGACCCCAAGCATTTCCACCAGGCAATGCTACGACTGAGAGTGTATTTAGGCCCATGATGTCACAAAGGCTGGATTCTGAGCACACAGGTCAAATTTCAGGCAGATTGGAGCATGTACAGGCTATTTATGCAGCACTTTGTGTCCATCCACCAGGTGGCGCTATCTCTGTGACTGTATGTTGGTCTATGAAACTCATCAGGACTGGACTCTGATCAAACATGTAAAGTTTGAGGCGGATTGCAGCGTGTACAGGGGATTTACACAAGACGTCCTGCTTCATGGCGTAACATTAAACTTCAGCTGCCCGCCATGGCCACGCCCTTTGAGTTTTATGAACAATTTTCGCAAATATGCAACCTGAAGACGTGTCTTATATATTTTCCCAAATTCAGATGTTTTGGAGTTATTGCCTGTGAGAAATGAATTTTGAAAATGACCAAAAACACCAAAAATCTGACATTTAATTAAAAATGGCCGACTTTCTGTTGGGTTTAGAGAATGACTCCAAGAGACTTTTTTGTTTGCACTGACATGCTACATTTGCATGCCAAATTTCATAGTCCTAGGTGAAAGTCTCTGTGGAGGCTATTTTTTAAATGCTGTAGGGGGCGCGATGGTACATGCTGTGAATGTATTTTAGTCTATAAATGTGATCAGGACAGGACTGTGTTTAATCATGTGAGGTCTGAGGTAGATTGGAGCATGCAGAGGATAGTAAGATACCACTTGATGTTTCATGGCGAACCATCAAAATTCTGGAGGTCGCCATGTCCACACCCTTTGACTCTGGAAGAATCTTTTAATAACTTTTGATCATAACATCGTGTTGTATACCCTGGTAAAATTTGAGGTCTCTGGGAGTTAACCCCGAGGAGGAGTTCGCTCTCAAAAATTAAAAAAATAGAGAAAATTTATCCACATAATTCAAAATGGCGGACTTCCTGTTGAGTTTAGGGGATGGCTCCAAGAGGCTTTTTTGTGCATCGTGATGTGCTCTATAGGCCTCCCAAATTTTGTGGATGTAGGTGAAACATGCTGCCGGGGCTGTTTATTAAACATACTGCAGGGGGCGCTATAGCACATGCCCTGCAGAGATGCATACAGTGTTATTCCTTGAGGGACAGTGATGTGTGTGTAAATTTTGGTGAGCTGTTGAGCATTCTAAGCCTGTCAAAAAGTACTTTGTTTGTCACAAAAACAACGCGTTGCCACGGCAACAGCATTTCATCAAATATCAAAATCTTCACACTGTGGTATTGTCTGGGGGTGAAGAATCAGCTGACCAATTTTCAGAATGATATGAAAAAGTTTGGAGCAATGGTGTGTGCAAATGTAATTTCTAAACTTCTTGTTACCAATAGGTGGCGCTATGACTTTTTCCAAAATTTTCACCGTGGATGACCTCACACTGGGAATGGTGTCCAGCACATGAAGTTTGGGGCAGATACGATTAGGATTTGCTGAGATATAAACATTTTAGTCGTCATGGCGAGACATCTAAATTCGCCGCGCCGCCACAGACACACCTTTTTATGACACGTCACCATTTTCACTGTGAATAATCATCAACATGTTAAGGTTTATTTCACCACATTTGAGGTGAATCTGAGCAAGAGACAAAGAATAATACATCAAAGTGTAAAAAATGACATTTTCTGTTGCCAGCAGGTGGCGCTCTGACTGTGAATGGATTTCATCATATGGATGTGATCAGGGCAGGAATCTGATCATACATATAAAGTTTCAGGCAGATTGGAGCATGTTCAGGGCATTTACACACAACTTGAAATTTCATGGCGAAGGATCAAAATTCCACAGACCGCCACGGACACGCCCTTTGACTTTTGAAAAAGATTTTAATAACTTTTGCTCATTAAGGCCTCCTGTATGTACTGGTTGAATTTGAGGCGAATTGGAGTTTCCCCCTGGGAGGAGTTCGCTCTGGAAAAAAATGAAAAATGGGCAAAATCTCACATTCAACTTAAAATAGCTCACTTCCTGTTGGGTTTGGAATATGGCTGTCACTGACTTTTTTGTTCAGTCTGATGTGCTGCATATGTGTACCAAATTTGGTAGCTGTAGGTGAAACATGATGGCCGTGGGAAAGTGTAGGGGGCGCTATGGAGCCATTTTGCCACACACCTCTACAATTCCTTTAAAATATGAAATTTTTCACCAGTCCTGATGTGTGTACAAATTTTCATGAGTTTTTGAGCATGTTTAGGCCCTCAAAAATGCAATTGTTCTGAGAGACAAATAATAATAATAATTAAAGCTGCGAGCAGCGTTGAACGGGTCCTCGCATCCTTGCTGGTCGGCGACCCCAAGCATGTCCACCAGGCAATGCTACGACTGAGAGTGTATTTAGGCCCATGAATGTCACAAAGGCTGGATTCTGAGCACACAGGTCAAATTTCAGGCAGATTGGAGCATGTACAGGCTATTTATGCAGCACTTTGTGTCCATCCACCAGGTGGCGCTATCTCTGTGACTGTATAGTTGGTCTATGAAACTCATCAGGACTGGACTCTGATCAAACATGTAAAGTTTGAGGCAGATTGCAGCATGTACAGGGGATTTACACAAGACGTCCTGCTTCATGGCGTAACATTAAAGTTCAGTTGGCCGCCATGGCCACGCCCTTTGAGTTTTGTGAACAATTTTCGCAAATATGCAACCTGAAGGCGTTTCTTATATATTTTCCCAAATTCAGGTGTTTTGGAGTTATTGCCTGTGAGAAATGAATTGTTGAAAATGACCAAAAACACCAAAAATCTGACATTTAATTCAAAATGGCGACTTTCTGTTGGTTTAGAGAATGACTCCAAGAGACTTTTTTGTTTGCACTGACGTGCTACATATGCATGCCAAATTTCATAGTCATAGGTGAAAGTCTGTGTGGAGGCTATTTTTTAAATGCTTTAGGGGGCGCTATGGTACATGCTGTGAATGTATTTTGGCCTATAAATGTGATCAGGACAGGACTGTGTTTAATCATGTGAGGTCTGAGGTAGATTGGAGCATGCAGAGGATAGTTAGGTAGCACTTGATGTTTCATGGCGAACCATCAAAATTCTGGAGGTCGCCATGTCCACACCCTTTGACTCTGGAAGAATCTTTTAATAACTTTTGATCATAACATCGTGTTGTATATCCTGGCAAAATTTCAGGTCTCTAGGACTTAACCCCGAGGAGGAGTTCGCTCTCAAAAATGAAAAAAATAGAGAAATTTATCCACTTAATTCAAAATGGCGGACTTCCTGTTGAGTTTAGGGGATGGCTCCAAGAGGCTTTTTTGTGTGTCCTGGTGTGCTCTATAGGCCTCCCAAATTTTGTGGATGTAGGTGAAACATGCTGCCGGGGCTGTTTATTAAACATACTGCAGGGGGCGCTATAGCACATGCCCTGCAGAGATGCATACAGTGTTATTCCTTGAGACGACTGTGATGTGTGTGTAAATTTTGGTGAGCTGTTGAACATTCTAAGCCTGTCAAAAAGTACTTTGTTTGTCACAAAAACAACGCGTTGCCACGGCAACAGCATTTCATCAAATATCAAAATCTTCACACTGTGGTATTGTCTGGGGGTGAAGAATCAGCTGACCAATTTTCAGAATGATATGACAAAGTTTGGAGCAATGATGTGTGCAAATGTAATTTCTAAACTGCTTGTTACCAAGAGGTGGCGCTATGACTTTTTCTAAATTTTTCAGTGTGGATGTCCTCAAACTGGTTCTGGTGTCCAGCACATGAAGTTTGGGGCAGATAGGATCCTTTGCAGCTGAGATATGAACACTTCAATTTTCATGGCGAAACATCAAACTTTGCCGTCCCGCCACAGACACGCCTTTTCATCACACGTCACCATTTTTTCTGTGCTTCATCATCAATGTGTTCAGGCTTATGTCACAACATCTGAGGTGAATCTGAGCAACAGGCTAAGAATAGTACATGAAAGTCTAAAAAATGTCAAATTCTTGATACCACAAGGTGGCGCTGTGACTGTGAATGAATCTTGCTGTATGGATGTCATCGAGGCAGGTCTGTGATCATACATGTAAAGTTTCATTCAGATCGGAGCATGTTCAGGAGAGTTAGACAGCATTTCCTGTTTCATGGCGAAGGATCAAATTTCGACAGGCCGCCACGACCACACCCTTTAACTATGGAGGAAGATTTTGATAACTTTTTCTCAGGAAGGTCTGCTGTATGTACTGGCAAAATTTCAGATCGCTCAGACTTTTCCCCTAGGAGGAGTTCATCATAGATTTTGTACAGTTAACGCATGATGGCGCACTTCCTGTTGGGTGTAGAGCATGGCTGTGATTGACTTTTTTGTGTTTCCTGATGTGCTGCATATGCCTCCCAAATTTTTAGCTCTCGGCCAAATTCCCTCCGAGTTGGCCTAATACCACTTTTTAAAATTTTGTAGGGGGCGCTATGGAGCCATTTTGCCACACACCTCCACATGCCCTAAAAAATATGAAATTTTTCGCCAGTTCTGATGTGTGTGCAAATTTTCATGACTTTTCGAGCATGTTCAGGCCCTGAAAAATGCAGTTGTTTTGGCAGAATAATAAATAATAATAATAATTAAAGCTGCGAGCAGCATTGAACGGGTCCTCGCATCCTTGCTGGTCGGCGACCCCAAGCATGTCCACCAGGCAATGCTGCGACAAAGTGTATTTAGGCTCATGGATGTAACGAGGACTGGATTCTGAGCACTCAGGTCAAATTTCAGACAGATTGGAGCATGTACAGACTATTTTTGCAGCACTTTGTGTCCATCCACCAGGTGGCACTATGTCTGTGACTGTATAGTGGTCTATGAAACTCATCAGGACTGGACTCTGATCAAACATGTAAAGTTTGAGGTAGATTACAGCATGTACAGGGGATTTACACAAGACGTCCTGCTTCATGGCGTAACATTAAAGTTCAGTTGGCCGCCATGGCCATGCCCTTTGAGTTTTGTGAACAATTTTCGCAAATATGCAACCTGAAGGCGTTTCTTATATATTTTCCCAAATTCAGGTGTTTTGGAGTTATTGCCAGTGACAAATGAATTGTTGAAAATGACCAAAAACACCAAAAATCTGACATTTAATTCAAAATGGCTGACTTTCTGTTGTGTTTAGAGAATGACTCCAAGAGACTTTTTTGCTTGCACTGATGTGCTACATATGCATGCCAAATTTCATAGTCATAGGTGAAAGTCTGTGTGGAGGCTATTTTTTAAATTCTTTTAGGGGGCGCTATGGTACATGCTGTGAATGTATTTTGGCCAATAAATGTGATCAGGACAGGACTGTGTTTAATCATGTGAGGTCTGAGGTAGATTGGAGCATGCAGAGGATAGTTAGGTAGCACTTGATGTTTCATGGCGAACCATCAAAATTCTGGAGGTCGCCATGTCCACACCCTTTGACTCTGCAAGAATCTTTTAATAACTTTTGATCATAACATCGTGTTGTATATCCTGGCAAAATTTCAGCTCTCTAGACCTTAACCCCGAGGAGGAGTTCGCTCTCAAAAATGAAAAAAATACAGAAATTTTATCCACTTAATTCAAAATGGCGGACTTCCTGTTGAGTTTAGGGGATGGCTCCAAGAGGCTTTTTTGTGTGTCCTGGTGTGCTCTATAGGCCTCCCAAATTTTGTGGATGTAGGTGAAACATGCTGCGGGGGCTGTTTATTAAACATACTGCAGGGGGCGCTATAGCACATGCCCTGCAGAGATGCATACAGTGTTATTCCTTGAGACGACTGTGATGTGTGTGTAAATTTTGGTGAGCTGTTGAACATTCTAAGCCTGTCAAAAAGTACTTTGTTTGTCACAAAAACAACGCGTTGCCACGGCAACAGCATTTCATCAAATATCAAAATCTTCACACTGTGGTATTGTCTGGGGGTGAAGAATCAGCTGACCAATTTTCAGAATGATATGACAAAGTTTGGAGCAATGATGTGTGCAAATGTAATTTCTAAACTGCTTGTTACCAAGAGGTGGCGCTATGACTTTTTCTAAATTTTTCAGTGTGGATGTCCTCAAACTGGTTCTGGTGTCCAGCACATGAAGTTTGGGGCAGATAGGATCCTTTGCAGCTGAGATATGAACACTTCAATTTTCATGGCGAAACATCAAACTTTGCCGTCCCGCCACAGACACGCCTTTTCATCACACGTCACCATTTTTTCTGTGCTTCATCATCAATGTGTTCAGGCTTATGTCACAACATCTGAGGTGAATCTGAGCAACAGGCTAAGAATAGTACATGAAAGTCTAAAAAATGTCAAATTCTTGATACCACAAGGTGGCGCTGTGACTGTGAATGAATCTTGCTGTATGGATGTCATCGAGGCAGGTCTGTGATCATACATGTAAAGTTTCATTCAGATCGGAGCATGTTCAGGAGAGTTAGACAGCATTTCCTGTTTCATGGCGAAGGATCAAATTTCGACAGGCCGCCACGACCACACCCTTTAACTATGGAGGAAGATTTTGATAACTTTTTCTCAGGAAGGTCTGCTGTATGTACTGGCAAAATTTCAGATCGCTCAGACTTTTCCCCTAGGAGGAGTTCATCATAGATTTTGTACAGTTAACGCATGATGGCGCACTTCCTGTTGGGTGTAGAGCATGGCTGTGATTGACTTTTTTGTGTTTCCTGATGTGCTGCATATGCCTCCCAAATTTTTTAGCTCTCGGCCAAATTCCCTCCGAGTTGGCCTAATACCACTTTTTAAAATTTTGTAGGGGGCGCTATGGAGCCATTTTGCCACACACCTCCACATGCCCTAAAAATATGAAAATTTTTCGCCAGTTCTGATGTGTGTGCAAATTTTCATGACTTTTCGAGCATGTTTAGGCCCTCAAAAATGCAGTTGTTTTGAGAGACAAAATAATAATAATAATAATAATTAAAGCTGCGAGCAGCGTTGAACGGGTCCTCGCATCCTTGGCTGGTCGGCGACCCCAAGCATCTCCACCAGGCAATGCTACGACTGAGAGTGTATTTAGGCCCATGAATGTCACAAAGGCTGGATTCTGAGCACACAGGTCAAATTTCAGGCAGATTGGAGCATGTAACAGGCTATTAATTCAGCTTTGTATCCATCCACCAGGTTGGCGCTATCTGTATGACTATATATCGGTCTATGAAACTCATCAGGACTGGCTCTGATCAAACATGTAAAGTTTGAGGCAGATTGCAGCATGTACAGGGGATTTAACAAAGACTCCTGCTTCATGGCGTAACAAGAGTTCCGTTGGCGCCATGGCTACGCCCTTTGAAGTTTGTGAACAATTTCACAAATATCCAACCTGAAGGCGTGTTTATACTATTGTCCCAAATTCAGGTGTTTGGAGTTATTGCCGTGACAAATGAATTGTTGAAAATGACCAGAAAACTACCAAAAATCTGACATTTAATTCAATATGGCCGGACTTCCTGTGGGTTTAGACAAATGACTCCAAGAGACTTTTTTGTTTGCACTTGAGTGCTACATATGCATGCCAAAATTTAATAGTCATAGGTGAAAGTCTGTGTGGAGGCTATTTTTTAAATTTGTAGGGGGCGCTATGGTACATGCTGTGAATGTATTTTGGCCTATAAATGTGATCAGGACAGGACTGTGTTTAATCATGTGAGGTCTGAGGTAGATTGGAGCATGCAGAGGATAGTAGATACCACTTGATGTTTCATGGCGAACCATCAAAATTCTGGAGGTCGCCATGTCCAACCCTTTGACTCTGGAAGAATCTTTTAATAACTTTTGATCATAACATCGTGTTGTACACCCTGGTAAAATTTG
>NW_026131324.1:0-27572 GCF_021347895.1 Acanthochromis polyacanthus
TGTTCCTGAACTGAAATGCACAATTTGGTGCATTTCAGCTGTTCCTGACTGAAATGCACAATTTGGTCAAATATGCTGTCCATGCAATTCCTTCAACCAGAACACCTTAAACAATCATTTGTTTTCATATTTATCACTTCTCAAATCATTCTGAAGAAGAAATTTGTTTGAAAACATAAAATGTAGAATCGTGCAGCGTTAATGATTTCGATACGCTTCAAATGCTGTTCCTGAGCTGAAATGCACAGTTTCGTCAAATATGCTGTCCATGCAATCCCTTCACACCAGAACACCTTTAACATCATTTGTTGTCATATTTATCACTTCTCAAATCATTCTGAAGAAGAAATTTGTTTGAAAACATAAAGTGTACAGTCGTGCAGCCATAATGATTTCTATACACTTCAAATGCTGTTCTGAGCTGAAATGCACAATTTGGTCAAATATGCTGTCCATGCAATTCCTTCAAACCAGAAAACCTTCATATTGTCACATTTCAAGTCATTCTGAAGAAGAAATTGTGTGTGAACATGAACTTCACGCCAAAGCAGCCTTCAAGATATTTCTGCTCTTAAAATGCTGGTCATCAGCTGAAATGCACAGTTTGGTCAAATATGCTGTCCATGTAATTCCTTCAAACCAGAACACCTTTAACATCATTGGCCTTCATATTTATGACTTTTCAAATCATTTTGAAGAAGAAATTAGTTTGAAAACATAAAGTGTAGAATCGTGCAGCCATAATGATTTCTGTACGCAACAAATGCTGGTCCTGAGCTGAAATGCACAGTTTGGTCGAATATGCTGTCCATGCAATTCGTTCAAGCCGTTGCACGTTAAACATCACTGGCCTTCATATTTGTCACATTTCAAGTATTTCTGAAGAAGAAATTTGTGTGTGAACATGAACTTCACGCTAATGCAGCCGTCATGATTTTCTGGTCTTAAGGAGCTGGTCCTGGCTGAAATGCAGGGTTTGGTCAAATATGCTGTCCATGCAATTCCTTCAAACCAGAACACCTTAAACAATGATTTGTTTTCATATTTATCACTTTCAAATTATTTTGAAGAAGAAATTTGTTTGAAAACATAAAATGTAGAATCGTGCAGCGTTAATGATTTCTATACGCTTCAAATGCTGTTCCTGAGCTGAAATGCACAGTTTCGTCAAATATGCTGTCCATGCAATCCCTTCACACCAGAACACCTTTAACATCATTTGTTGTCATATTTATCACTTTCAAATTATTCTGAAGAAGAAATTTGTTTGAAAACATAAATGTAAATCGTGCAGCCTTAATGATTTCTATACGCTTCAAATGCTGTTCCTGAGTGAAATGCACAGTTTCGTCATATATGCTGTCCATGCAATCCTTCACACCAGAACACCTTTAACATTATTGGCCTTCATATTCATCACATTTCAAGTCATTCTGAAGAAGAAATTGTGTGTTAACATGAACTTCACGCCATGCAGCCTTCATGATTTTCTGCTCTTAAAATGCTGGTCCGGAGCTGAAATGCACAGTTTGGTCAAATATGCTGTCAAAGTAATTCCTTCAAACCAGAACACCTTAAACATCATTTTTTTGTCATATTTATCACTTTTCAAATCATTCTGAAGAAGAAATTAGTTTGAAAGCATAAAGTGTAGAATCGTGCAGCCATAATGATTTCTTACACTTCAAATGCTGTTCCTGAGCTGAAATGCACAGTTTGGTCAAATATGCTGTCCATGCAATCTTCAAGCCGTAGCACGTTAAACATCATTGGCCTTCATATTTATGACTTCTCAAATCATTGTGAGAAGAAATTTGTGTGTCCACCTTATCTTCACGTTACTACAGCCGTCAAGATTTTTCTGCTCTTAAAATGCTGTTCCTGAGCTGAAATGCACAATTTGGGTCAAACATGCTGTCCATGCAATTCCTTCAACCAGAACACCTTAAACATCATTTGTTTTTCATATTTATCACTTCTCAAATCATTCTGAAGAAGAAAATTGTGTGTGAACATGAACTTGACGCAAATGCAGCCTTCATGATTTTTCTGCTCTTAAAATGCTGGTACGGAGCTGAAATGCACAGTTTTGGTCAAATATGCTGTCAATGTAATTCCTTCAAACCAGAACACCTTAAACATCATTTGGTTGTCATATTTATCACTTCTCACATCATATCTGAAGAAGAAATTTGTTTGAAAACATAAACGTGTAGAATCGTGCAGCGTTAATGATTTCTATACGCTTCAAAATGCTGTTCCTGAGCTGAAATGCACAGTTTGGTCAAATATGCTGTCCATGCAATTCCTTCAAGCCGTTCCACGTTAAACATCATTGGCCTTCATATTTATGACTTCTCAATCATTGTGGAGAAGAAATTTGTGTGTCAACCTTAATGTTCACGTAAATACAGCCGTCAAGATTTTCTGCTCTTAAAATGCTGTTCCTGAACTGAAATGCACAATTTGGTGCATTTCAGCTGTTCCTGACCTGAAAATGCACAATTTGGTCAAATATGCTGTCCATGCAATTCCTTCAAACCAGAACCCTAAACAATCATTTGTTTCATATTTATCACTTCTCAAATCATTCTGAAGAAGAAATTTGTTTGAAAACATAAAATGTAGAATCGTGCAGCGTTAATGATTTCGATACGCTTCAAATGCTGTTCCTGAGCTGAAATGCACAGTTTCGTCAAATATGCTATCCATGCAATCCCTTCACACCAGAACACCTTTAACATCATTTGTTGTCATATTTATCACTTCTCAAATCATTCTGAAGAAGAAATTTGTTTGAAAACATAAAGTGTAGAATCGTGCAGCCATAATGATTTCTATACACTTCAAATGCTGTTCCTGAGCTGAAATTCACAATATGGTCAAATATTTTTCCATGCAATTCCTTCAAACCAGAAAACCTTCATATTTGTCACATTTCAAAGTCATTCTGAAGAAGAAAATTGTGTGTGAACATGAACTTCACGCCAAAGCAGCCTTCAAGATATTTCTGCTCTTAAAATGCTGGTCATCATCTGAAATGCACAGTTTGGTCAAATATGCCTGTCCATGTAATTCCTTCAAACCAGAACACCTTTAACATCATTGGCCTTCATATTTATGACTTTTCAAATCATTTTGAAGAAGAAATTAGTTTGAAAACATAAAGTGTAGAATCGTGCAGCCATAATGATTCTGTACGCAACAAATGCTGGTCCTGAGCTGAAATGCACAGTTTGGTCGAATATGCTGTCCATGCAATTCGTTCAAGCCGTTGCACGTTAATCATCACTGGCCTTCATATTTGTCACATTCAAGTATTTCTGAAGAAGAAATTTGTGTGTGAACATGAACTTCACGCTAATGCAGCCGTCATGATTTTTCTGGTCTTAAGAGCTGGTCCTGAGCTGAAATGCAGGGTTTGGTCAAATATGCTGTCCATGCAATTCCTTCAAACCAGAACACCTTAAACAATGATTTGTTTTCATATTTATCACTTTTCAAATTATTTTGAAGAAGAAATTGTTTGAAAACATAAAATGTAGAATCGTGCAGCGTTAATGATTTCGATACGCTTCAAATGCTGTTCCTGAGCTGAAATGCACAGTTTCGTCAAATATGGCTGTCATGCAATCCTTCACACCAGAACACCTTTAACATCATTTGTTGTCATATTTATCACTTCTCAAATCATTCTGAAGAAAAATTTGTTTGAAAACATAAAGTGTAGAATCGTGTGCATCCATAATGATTTCTATACACTTCAAATGCTGTTCCTGAGCTGAAATGCACAATTTGGTCAAATATGCTGTCCATGCAATTCCTTCAAACCAGAAAACCTTCATATTTGTCACATTTCAAGTCATTCTGAAGAAGAAATTGTGTGTGAACATGAACTTCACGCCAAAGCAGCCTTCAAGATATTTCTGCTCTTAAAATGCTGGTCATCAGCTGAAATGCACAGTTTGGTCAAATATGCTGTCCATGTAATTCCTTCAACCAGAACACCTTTAACATCATTGGCCTTCATAATTTATGACTTTTCACCATCATTTTGAAGAAGAAATTAGTTTGAAAAACATAAAAGTGTAGATCGTGCAGCCATAATGATTTCTGTACGCAACAAATGCTGGTCCTGAGCTGAAATGCACAGTTTGGTCGAATATGCCTGTCCATGCAATTCGTTCAAGCCGTTGCAACGTTAAACATCACTGGCCTTCATATTTGTCACATTTCAAGTATTCTGAAGAAGAAATTTGTGTGTGAACATGAACTTCACGCTAATGCAGCCGTCATGATTTTTCTGGTCTTAAGGAGCTGGTCCTGAGCTGAAATGGCAGGGTTGGTCAAATATTCTGTCCATGCAATTCCTTCAAACCAGAACACCTTAAACAATGATTTGTTTTCATATTTATCACTTTTCAAATTATTCTGAAGAAGAAATTTGTTTGAAAACATAAAATGTAGAATCGTGCAGCCTTAATGATTTCTATACGCTTCAAATGCTGTTCCTGAGTTGAAATGCACAGTTTCGTCATATATGCTGTCCATGCAATCCCTTCACACCAGAACACCTTTAACATCATTGGCCTTCATATTCATCACATTTCAAGTCATTCTGAAGAAGAAAATTGTGTGTTAACATGAACTTCACGCTCATGCAGCCTTCATGATTTTTCTGCTCTTAAAATGCTGGTCCGGGAGCTGAAATGCACAGTTTGGTCAAATATGCTGTCAAAGTAATTCCTTCAAACCAGAACACCTTAAACATCATTTTTTTGTCATATTTATCACTTTTCAAATCATTCTGAAGAAGAAATTAGTTTGAAAGCATAAAGTGTAGAATCGTGCAGCCATAATGATTTCTATACACTTCAAATGCTGTTCCTGAGCTGAAATGCACAGTTTGGTCAAATATGCTGTCCATGCAAGTCTTTCAAGCCGTAGCACGTTAACATCATTGGCCTTCATATTTATGACTTCTCAAATCATTGTGGAGAAGAAATTTGTGTGTCCACCTTATCTTCACGTTACTACAGCCGTCAAGATTTTTCTGCTCTGAAAATGCTGTTCCTGAGCTGAAAATGCACAATTTGGTCAAACATGCTGTCCATGCAATTCCTTCAAACCAGAACACCTTAAACAATCATTTGTTTTCATATTTATCACTTCTCAAATCATTCTGAAGAGAAAATTGTGTGTGAACAATGAACTTGACGCAAAATGCAGGCCTTCATGATTTTTCTGCTCTTAAATGCTGGTACGGAGCTGAAATGCACAGTTTGGTCAAATATGCTGTCAATGTAATTCCTTCAAACCAGAACACCTTAAACATCATTTGTTGTCATATTTATCACTTCTCACATCATTCTGAAGAAGAAATTTGTTTGAAAACATAACGTGTAGAATCGTGCAGCGTTAATGATTTCTATACGCTTCAATGCTGTTCCTGAGCTGAAATGCACAGGTTTGGTCAAATATGCTGTCCTGCAATTCCTTCAAACCAACCCTAAACAATGCTTGTTTTCATCATTTATCACTTTTCAAATTATTCTGAAGAAGAAATTTGGTTTGAAACACACATAAAATGGGTAGAAATCTGTGCAGCCTTAATGATTTCTATACGCCTTCAAATGCTGTCCTGAGTTGCAAATGCACAGTTTCGTCATATATGGCTTGTCCATGCAATCCCTTCACACCAAGAACACCTTTAACATCATTGGCCCTTCATATTCACATTTCAAGTCATCTCTGAAGAAGAAAATTGTGTGTTAACATGAACTTCACGCTCAATTGCAAGCCTTCATGATTTTTCTGGCTCTTAAAATCTGGTCCGGAGCTGAAATGCCAGTTTGGTCAAAATATGCTGTCCAAAGTAATTCCTTCAAACCAGAACACCTTAAACATCATTTTTTTGTCATATTTATCACTTTTCAAATCATTCTGAAGAAGAAATTTGTTTGAAAACATAAAATGTTAGAATCGTGCAGCGTTAATGATTTCGATACGCTTCAAATGCTGTTCCTGAGCTGAAATGCACAGTTTCGTCAAATATGCTGTCCATGCAATCCCTTCACACCAGAACACCTTTAACATCATTTGTTGTCATATTTATCACTTCTCAATCATTCTGAAGAAGAAATTTTGTTTGAAAACATAAAGTGTAGAATCGTGCAGCCATAATGATTTCTATACACTTCAAATGCTGTTCCTGAGCTGAAATGCACAATTTGGTCAAATATGCTTTCCATGCAATTCCTTCAAACCAGAAAACCTTCATATTTGTCACATTTCAAGTCATTCTGAAGAAGAAATTGTGTGTGAACATGAACTTCACGCCAAAGCAGCCTTCAAGATATTTCTGCTCTTAAAATGCTGGTCATCATCTGAAATGCACAGTTTGGTCAAATATGCTGTCCATGTAATTCCTTCAAACCAGAACACCTTTAACATCATTGGCCTTCATATTTATGACTTTTTAAATCATTTTGAAGAAGAAATTAGTTTGAAAACATAAAGTGTAGAATCGTGCAGCCATAATGATTTCTGTACGCAACAAATGCTGGTCCTGAGCTGAAATGCACAGTTTGGTCGAATATGCTGTCCATGCAATTCGTTCAAGCCGTTGCACGTTAAACATCACTGGCCTTCATATTTGTCACATTTCAAGTATTTCTGAAGAAGAAATTTGTGTGTGAACATGAACTTCACGCTAATGCAGCCGTCATGATTTTTCTGGTCTTAAGGAGCTGGTCCTGAGCTGAAATGCAGGGTTTGGTCAAATATGCTGTCCATGCAATTCCTTCAAACCAGAACACCTTAAACAATGATTTGTTTTCATATTTATCACTTTTCAAATTATTCTGAAGAAGAAATTTGTTTGAAACATAAAATGTAGAATCGTGCAGCCTTAATGATTTCTATACGCTTCAAATGCTGTTCCTGAGCTGAAATGCACAGTTTCGTCACAATATGTGTCCATGCAGATCCCTTCACACCAGAACACCTTTTAACCATCATTTGTTGTCCATATTATTCACTTTTCAAATTATTCTGAAGAAGAAATTTGTTTGAAAACATAAAATGTAAAATCGTGCAGCCTTAATGATTTCTATACGCTTCAAATGCTGTTCCTGAGTTGAAATGCACAGTTTCCGTCATATATGCTGTCCATGCAATCCCTTCACACCAGAACAACCTTTAACATCATTGGCCTTCATATTCATCACATTTCAAGTCATTCTGAAGAAAGAAAATTGTGTGTTAACATGAACTTCACGCTCATGCAGCCGTCATGATTTTTTCTGCTCTTAAAATGCTGGTCCGGAGCTGAAATGCACAGTTTGGTCAAATATTGCTGTCAAGTAATTCCTTCAAACCAGAACACCTTAAACATCATTTTTTTGTCATATTTATCACTTTTCAAATCATTCTGAAGAAGAAATTAGTTTGAAAGCATAAAGTGTAGAATCGTGCAGCCATAATGATTTCTATACACTTCAAATGCTGTTCCTGAGCTGAAATGCACAGTTTGGTCAAATATGCTGTCCATGCAAGTCTTTCAAGCCGTAGCACGTTAAACATCATTGGCCTTCATATTTATGACTTCTCAAATCATTGTGGAGAAGAAATTTGTGTGTCCACCTTATCTTCACGTTACTACAGCCGTCAAGATTTTTCTGCTCTAAAATGCTGTTCCTGAGCTGAAATGCACAATTTGGTCAAACATGCTGTCCATGCAATTCCTTCAAACCAGAACACCTTAAACAATCATTTGTTTTCATATTTATCACTTCTCAAATCATTCTGAAGAAGAAAATTGTGTGTGAACATGAACTTGACGCAAATGCAGCCTTCATGATTTTTCTGCTCTTAAAATGCTGGTACGGAGCTGAAATGCACAGTTTGGTCAAATATGCTGTCAATGTAATTCCTTCAAACCAGAACACCTTAAACATCATTTGTTGTCATATTTATCACTTCTCACATCATTCTGAAGAAGAAATTTGTTTGAAAACATAACGTGTAGAATCGTGCAGCGTTAATGATTTCTATACGCTTCAAATGCTGTTCCTGAGCTGAAATGCACAGTTTGGTCAAATATGCTGTCCATGCAATTCCTTCAAGCCGTTCCACGTTAAACATCATTGGCCTTCATATTTATGACTTCTCAAATCATTGTGGAGAAGAAATTTGTGTGTCAACCTTATGTTCACGTAAATACAGCCGTCAAGATTTTTCTGCTCTTAAAATGCTGTTCCTGAACTGAAATGCACAATTTGGTGCATTTCAGCTGTTCCTGACCTGAAATGCACAATTTGGTCAAATATGCTGTCCATGCAATTCCTTCAAACCAGAACACCTTAAACAATCATTTGTTTTCATATTTATCACTTCTCAAATCATTCTGAAGAAGAAATTTGTTTGAAAACATAAAATGTAGAATCGTGCAGCGTTAATGATTTCGATACGCTTCAAATGCTGTTCCTGAGCTGAAATGCACAGTTTCGTCAAATATGCTGTCCATGCAATCCCTTCACACCAGAACACCTTTAACATCATTTGTTGTCATATTTATCACTTCTCAAATCATTCTGAAGAAGAAATTTGTTTGAAAACATAAAGTGTAGAATCGTGCATCCATAATGATTTCTATACACTTCAAATGCTGTTCCTGAGCTGAAATGCACAATTTGGTCAAATATGCTGTCCATGCAATTCCTTCAAACCAGAAAACCTTCATATTTGTCACATTTCAAGTCATTCTGAAGAAGAAAATTGTGTGTGAACATGAACTTCACGCCAAAGCAGCCTTCAAGATATTTCTGCTCTTAAAATGCTGGTCATCAGCTGAAATGCACAGTTTGGTCAAATATGCTGTCCATGTAATTCCTTCAAACCAGAACACCTTTAACATCATTGGCCTTCATATTTATGACTTTTCAAATCATTTTGAAGAAGAAATTAGTTTGAAAACATAAAGTGTAGAATCGTGCAGCCATAATGATTTCTGTACGCAACAAATGCTGGTCCTGAGCTGAAATGCACAGTTTGGTCGAATATGCTGTCCATGCAATTCGTTCAAGCCGTTGCACGTTAAACATCACTGGCCTTCATATTTGTCACATTTCAAGTATTTCTGAAGAAGAAATTTGTGTGTGAACATGAACTTCACGCTAATGCAGCCGTCATGATTTTTCTGGTCTTAAGGAGCTGGTCCTGAGCTGAAATGCAGGGTTTGGTCAAATATGCTGTCCATGCAATTCCTTCAAACCAGAACACCTTAAACAATGATTTGTTTTCATATTTATCACTTTTCAAATTATTTTGAAGAAGAAATTTGTTTGAAAACATAAAATGTAGAATCGTGCAGCGTTAATGATTTCTATACGCTTCAAATGCTGTTCCTGAGCTGAAATGCACAGTTTCGTCAAATATGCTGTCCATGCAATCCCTTCACACCAGAACACCTTTAACATCATTTGTTGTCATATTTATCACTTTTCAAATTATTCTGAAGAAGAAATTTGTTTGAAAACATAAAATGTAAAATCGTGCAGCCTTAATGATTTCTATACGCTTCAAATGCTGTTCCTGAGTTGAAATGCACAGTTTCGTCATATATGCTGTCCATGCAATCCCTTCACACCAGAACACCTTTAACATCATTGGCCTTCATATTCATCACATTTCAAGTCATTCTGAAGAAGAAAATTGTGTGTTAACATGAACTTCACGCTCATGCAGCCTTCATGATTTTCTGCTCTTAAAATGCTGGTCCGGAGCTGAAATGCACAGTTTGGTCAAATATGCTGTCAAAGTAATTCCTTCAAACCAGAACACCTTAAACATCATTTTTTGTCATATTTATCACTTTTCAAATCATTCTGAAGAAGAAATTAGTTTGAAAGCATAAAGTGTAGAATCGTGCAGCCATAATGATTTCTATACACTTCAAATGCTGTTCCTGAGCTGAAATGCACAGTTTGGTCAAATATGCTGTCCATGCAAGTCTTTCAAGCCGTAGCACGTTAAACATCATTGGCCTTCATATTTATGACTTCTCAAATCATTGTGGAGAAGAAATTTGTGTGTCCACCTTATCTTCACGTTACTACAGCCGTCAAGATTTTTCTGCTCTTAAAATGCTGTTCCTGAGCTGAAATGCACAATTTGGTCAAACATGCTGTCCATGCAATTCCTTCAAACCAGAACACCTTAAACAATCATTTGTTTTCATATTTATCACTTCTCAAATCATTCTGAAGAAGAAAATTGTGTGTGAACATGAACTTGACGCAAATGCAGCCTTCATGATTTTTCTGCTCTTAAAATGCTGGTACGGAGCTGAAATGCACAGTTTGGTCAAATATGCTGTCAATGTAATTCCTTCAAACCAGAACACCTTAAACATCATTTGTTGTCATATTTATCACTTCTCACATCATTCTGAAGAAGAAATTTGTTTGAAAACATAACGTGTAGAATCGTGCAGCGTTAATGATTTCTATACGCTTCAAATGCTGTTCCTGAGCTGAAATGCACAGTTTGGTCAAATATGCTGTCCATGCAATTCCTTCAAGCCGTTCCACGTTAAACATCATTGGCCTTCATATTTATGACTTCTCAAATCATTGTGGAGAAGAAATTTGTGTGTCAACCTTATGTTCACGTAAATACAGCCGTCAAGATTTTTCTGCTCTTAAAATGCTGTTCCTGAACTGAAATGCACAATTTGGTGCATTTCAGCTGTTCCTGACCTGAAATGCACAATTTGGTCAAATATGCTGTCCATGCAATTCCTTCAAACCAGAACACCTTAAACAATCATTTGTTTTCATATTTATCACTTCTCAAATCATTCTGAAGAAGAAATTTGTTTGAAAACATAAAATGTAGAATCGTGCAGCGTTAATGATTTCGATACGCTTCAAATGCTGTTCCTGAGCTGAAATGCACAGTTTCGTCAAATATGCTGTCCATGCAATCCCTTCACACCAGAACACCTTTAACATCATTTGTTGTCATATTTATCACTTCTCAAATCATTCTGAAGAAGAAATTTGTTTGAAAACATAAAGTGTAGAATCGTGCAGCCATAATGATTTCTATACACTTCAAATGCTGTTCCTGAGCTGAAATGCACAATTTGGTCAAATATGCTGTCCATGCAATTCCTTCAAACCAGAAAACCTTCATATTTGTCACATTTCAAGTCATTCTGAAGAAGAAAATTGTGTGTGAACATGAACTTCACGCCAAAGCAGCCTTCAAGATATTTCTGCTCTTAAAATGCTGGTCATCAGCTGAAATGCACAGTTTGGTCAAATATGCTGTCCATGTAATTCCTTCAAACCAGAACACCTTTAACATCATTGGCCTTCATATTTATGACTTTTCAAATCATTTTGAAGAAGAAATTAGTTTGAAAACATAAAGTGTAGAATCGTGCAGCCATAATGATTTCTGTACGCAACAAATGCTGGTCCTGAGCTGAAATGCACAGTTTGGTCGAATATGCTGTCCATGCAATTCGTTCAAGCCGTTGCACGTTAAACATCACTGGCCTTCATATTTGTCACATTTCAAGTATTTCTGAAGAAGAAATTTGTGTGTGAACATGAACTTCACGCTAATGCAGCCGTCATGATTTTTCTGGTCTTAAGGAGCTGGTCCTGAGCTGAAATGCAGGTTGGTCAAATATGCTGTCCATGCAATTCCTTCAAACCAGAACACCTTAAACAATGATTTGTTTTCATATTTATCACTTTTCAAATTATTTTGAAGAAGAAATTTGTTTGAAAACATAAAATGTAGAATCGTGCAGCGTTAATGATTTCTATACGCTTCAAATGCTGTTCCTGAGCTGAAATGCACAGTTTCGTCAAATATGCTGTCCATGCAATCCCTTCACACCAGAACACCTTTAACATCATTTGTTGTCATATTTATCACTTTTCAAATTATTCTGAAGAAGAAATTTGTTTGAAAACATAAAATGTAAAATCGTGCAGCCTTAATGATTTCTATACGCTTCAAATGCTGTTCCTGAGTTGAAATGCACAGTTTCGTCATATATGCTGTCCATGCAATCCCTTCACACCAGAACACCTTTAACATTATTGGCCTTCATATTCATCACATTTCAAGTCATTCTGAAGAAGAAAATTGTGTGTTAACATGAACTTCACGCTCATGCAGCCTTCATGATTTTTCTGCTCTTAAAATGCTGGTCCGGAGCTGAAATGCACAGTTTGGTCAAATATGCTGTCAAAGTAATTCCTTCAAACCAGAACACCTTAAACATCATTTTTTTGTCATATTTATCACTTTTCAAATCATTCTGAAGAAGAAATTAGTTTGAAAGCATAAAGTGTAGAATCGTGCAGCCATAATGATTTCTATACACTTCAAATGCTGTTCCTGAGCTGAAATGCACAGTTTGGTCAAATATGCTGTCCATGCAAGTCTTTCAAGCCGTAGCACGTTAAACATCATTGGCCTTCATATTTATGACTTCTCAAATCATTGTGGAGAAGAAATTTGTGTGTCCACCTTATCTTCACGTTACTACAGCCGTCAAGATTTTTCTGCTCTTAAAATGCTGTTCCTGAGCTGAAATGCACAATTTGGTCAAACATGCTGTCCATGCAATTCCTTCAAACCAGAACACCTTAAACAATCATTTGTTTTCATATTTATCACTTCTCAAATCATTCTGAAGAAGAAAATTGTGTGTGAACATGAACTTGACGCAAATGCAGCCTTCATGATTTTTCTGCTCTTAAAATGCTGGTACGGAGCTGAAATGCACAGTTTGGTCAAATATGCTGTCAATGTAATTCCTTCAAACCAGAACACCTTAAACATCATTTGTTGTCATATTTATCACTTCTCACATCATTCTGAAGAAGAAATTTGTTTGAAAACATAACGTGTAGAATCGTGCAGCGTTAATGATTTCTATACGCTTCAAATGCTGTTCCTGAGCTGAAATGCACAGTTTGGTCAAATATGCTGTCCATGCAATTCCTTCAAGCCGTTCCACGTTAAACATCATTGGCCTTCATATTTATGACTTCTCAAATCATTGTGGAGAAGAAATTTGTGTGTCAACCTTATGTTCACGTAAATACAGCCGTCAAGATTTTTCTGCTCTTAAAATGCTGTTCCTGAACTGAAATGCACAATTTGGTGCATTTCAGCTGTTCCTGACCTGAAATGCACAATTTGGTCAAATATGCTGTCCATGCAATTCCTTCAAACCAGAACACCTTAAACAATCATTTGTTTTCATATTTATCACTTCTCAAATCATTCTGAAGAAGAAATTTGTTTGAAAACATAAAATGTAGAATCGTGCAGCGTTAATGATTTCGATACGCTTCAAATGCTGTTCCTGAGCTGAAATGCACAGTTTCGTCAAATATGCTGTCCATGCAATCCCTTCACACCAGAACACCTTTAACATCATTTGTTGTCATATTTATCACTTCTCAAATCATTCTGAAGAAGAAATTTGTTTGAAAACATAAAGTGTAGAATCGTGCAGCCATAATGATTTCTATACACTTCAAATGCTGTTCCTGAGCTGAAATGCACAATTTGGTCAAATATGCTTTCCATGCAATTCCTTCAAACCAGAAAACCTTCATATTTGTCACATTTCAAGTCATTCTGAAGAAGAAAATTGTGTGTGAACATGAACTTCACGCCAAAGCAGCCTTCAAGATATTTCTGCTCTTAAAATGCTGGTCATCAGCTGAAATGCACAGTTTGGTCAAATATGCTGTCCATGTAATTCCTTCAAACCAGAACACCTTTAACATCATTGGCCTTCATATTTATGACTTTTCAAATCATTTTGAAGAAGAAATTAGTTTGAAAACATAAAGTGTAGAATCGTGCAGCCATAATGATTTCTGTACGCAACAAATGCTGGTCCTGAGCTGAAATGCACAGTTTGGTCGAATATGCTGTCCATGCAATTCGTTCAAGCCGTTGCACGTTAAACATCACTGGCCTTCATATTTGTCACATTTCAAGTATTTCTGAAGAAGAAATTTGTGTGTGAACATGAACTTCACGCTAATGCAGCCGTCATGATTTTTCTGGTCTTAAGGAGCTGGTCCTGAGCTGAAATGCAGGGTTTGGTCAAATATGCTGTCCATGCAATTCCTTCAAACCAGAACACCTTAAACAATGATTTGTTTTCATATTTATCACTTTTCAAATTATTTTGAAGAAGAAATTTGTTTGAAAACATAAAATGTAGAATCGTGCAGCGTTAATGATTTCTATACGCTTCAAATGCTGTTCCTGAGCTGAAATGCACAGTTTCGTCAAATATGCTGTCCATGCAATCCCTTCACACCAGAACACCTTTAACATCATTTGTTGTCATATTTATCACTTTTCAAATTATTCTGAAGAAGAAATTTGTTTGAAAACATAAAATGTAAAATCGTGCAGCCTTAATGATTTCTATACGCTTCAAATGCTGTTCCTGAGTTGAAATGCACAGTTTCGTCATATATGCTGTCCATGCAATCCCTTCACACCAGAACACCTTTAACATCATTGGCCTTCATATTCATCACATTTCAAGTCATTCTGAAGAAGAAAATTGTGTGTTAACATGAACTTCACGCTCATGCAGCCTTCATGATTTTTCTGCTCTTAAAATGCTGGTCCGGAGCTGAAATGCACAGTTTGGTCAAATATGCTGTCAAAGTAATTCCTTCAAACCAGAACACCTTAAACATCATTTTTTTGTCATATTTATCACTTTTCAAATCATTCTGAAGAAGAAATTAGTTTGAAAGCATAAAGTGTAGAATCGTGCAGCCATAATGATTTCTATACACTTCAAATGCTGTTCCTGAGCTGAAATGCACAGTTTGGTCAAATATGCTGTCCATGCAAGTCTTTCAAGCCGTAGCACGTTAAACATCATTGGCCTTCATATTTATGACTTCTCAAATCATTGTGGAGAAGAAATTTGTGTGTCCACCTTATCTTCACGTTACTACAGCCGTCAAGATTTTTCTGCTCTTAAAATGCTGTTCCTGAGCTGAAATGCACAATTTGGTCAAACATGCTGTCCATGCAATTCCTTCAAACCAGAACACCTTAAACAATCATTTGTTTTCATATTTATCACTTCTCAAATCATTCTGAAGAAGAAAATTGTGTGTGAACATGAACTTGACGCAAATGCAGCCTTCATGATTTTTCTGCTCTTAAAATGCTGGTACGGAGCTGAAATGCACAGTTTGGTCAAATATGCTGTCAATGTAATTCCTTCAAACCAGAACACCTTAAACATCATTTGTTGTCATATTTATCACTTCTCACATCATTCTGAAGAAGAAATTTGTTTGAAAACATAACGTGTAGAATCGTGCAGCGTTAATGATTTCTATACGCTTCAAATGCTGTTCCTGAGCTGAAATGCACAGTTTGGTCAAATATGCTGTCCATGCAATTCCTTCAAGCCGTTCCACGTTAAACATCATTGGCCTTCATATTTATGACTTCTCAAATCATTGTGGAGAAGAAATTTGTGTGTCAACCTTATGTTCACGTAAATACAGCCGTCAAGATTTTTCTGCTCTTAAAATGCTGTTCCTGAACTGAAATGCACAATTTGGTGCATTTCAGCTGTTCCTGACCTGAAATGCACAATTTGGTCAAATATGCTGTCCATGCAATTCCTTCAAACCAGAACACCTTAAACAATCATTTGTTTTCATATTTATCACTTCTCAAATCATTCTGAAGAAGAAATTTGTTTGAAAACATAAAATGTAGAATCGTGCAGCGTTAATGATTTCGATACGCTTCAAATGCTGTTCCTGAGCTGAAATGCACAGTTTCATCAAATATGCTGTCCATGCAATCCCTTCACACCAGAACACCTTTAACATCATTTGTTGTCATATTTATCACTTCTCAAATCATTCTGAAGAAGAAATTTGTTTGAAAACATAAAGTGTAGAGTCGTGCAGCCATAATGATTTCTATACACTTCAAATGCTGTTCCTGAGCTGAAATGCACAATTTGGTCAAATATGCTGTCCATGCAATTCCTTCAAACCAGAAAACCTTCATATTTGTCACATTTCAAGTCATTCTGAAGAAGAAAATTGTGTGTGAACATGAACTTCACGCCAAAGCAGCCTTCAAGATATTTCTGCTCTTAAAATGCTGGTCATCAGCTGAAATGCACAGTTTGGTCAAATATGCTGTCCATGTAATTCCTTCAAACCAGAACACCTTTAACATCATTGGCCTTCATATTTATGACTTTTCAAATCATTTTGAAGAAGAAATTAGTTTGAAAACATAAAGTGTAGAATCGTGCAGCCATAATGATTTCTGTACGCAACAAATGCTGGTCCTGAGCTGAAATGCACAGTTTGGTCGAATATGCTGTCCATGCAATTCGTTCAAGCCGTTGCACGTTAAACATCACTGGCCTTCATATTTGTCACATTTCAAGTATTTCTGAAGAAGAAATTTGTGTGTGAACATGAACTTCACGCTAATGCAGCCGTCATGATTTTTCTGGTCTTAAGGAGCTGGTCCTGAGCTGAAATGCAGGGTTTGGTCAAATATGCTGTCCATGCAATTCCTTCAAACCAGAACACCTTAAACAATGATTTGTTTTCATATTTATCACTTTTCAAATTATTTTGAAGAAGAAATTTGTTTGAAAACATAAAATGTAGAATCGTGCAGCGTTAATGATTTCTATACGCTTCAAATGCTGTTCCTGAGCTGAAATGCACAGTTTCGTCAAATATGCTGTCCATGCAATCCCTTCACACCAGAACACCTTTAACATCATTTGTTGTCATATTTATCACTTTTCAAATTATTCTGAAGAAGAAATTTGTTTGAAAACATAAAATGTAAAATCGTGCAGCCTTAATGATTTCTATACGCTTAAAATGCTGTTCCTGAGTTGAAATGCACAGTTTCGTCATATATGCTGTCCATGCAATCCCTTCACACCAGAACACCTTTAACATCATTGGCCTTCATATTCATCACATTTCAAGTCATTCTGAAGAAGAAAATTGTGTGTTAACATGAACTTCACGCTCATGCAGCCTTCATGATTTTTCTGCTCTTAAAATGCTGGTCCGGAGCTGAAATGCACAGTTTGGTCAAATATGCTGTCAAAGTAATTCCTTCAAACCAGAACACCTTAAACATCATTTTTTTGTCATATTTATCACTTTTCAAATCATTCTGAAGAAGAAATTAGTTTGAAAGCATAAAGTGTAGAATCGTGCAGCCATAATGATTTCTATACACTTCAAATGCTGTTCCTGAGCTGAAATGCACAGTTTGGTCAAATATGCTGTCCATGCAAGTCTTTCAAGCCGTAGCACGTTAAACATCATTGGCCTTCATATTTATGACTTCTCAAATCATTGTGGAGAAGAAATTTGTGTGTCCACCTTATCTTCACGTTACTACAGCCGTCAAGATTTTTCTGCTCTTAAAATGCTGTTCCTGAGCTGAAATGCACAATTTGGTCAAACATGCTGTCCATGCAATTCCTTCAAACCAGAACACCTTAAACAATCATTTGTTTTCATATTTATCACTTCTCAAATCATTCTGAAGAAGAAAATTGTGTGTGAACATGAACTTGACGCAAATGCAGCCTTCATGATTTTTCTGCTCTTAAAATGCTGGTACGGAGCTGAAATGCACAGTTTGGTCAAATATGCTGTCAATGTAATTCCTTCAAACCAGAACACCTTAAACATCATTTGTTGTCATATTTATCACTTCTCACATCATTCTGAAGAAGAAATTTGTTTGAAAACATAACGTGTAGAATCGTGCAGCGTTAATGATTTCTATACGCTTCAAATGCTGTTCCTGAGCTGAAATGCACAGTTTGGTCAAATATGCTGTCCATGCAATTCCTTCAAGCCGTTCCACGTTAAACATCATTGGCCTTCATATTTATGACTTCTCAAATCATTGTGGAGAAGAAATTTGTGTGTCAACCTTATGTTCACGTAAATACAGCCGTCAAGATTTTTCTGCTCTTAAAATGCTGTTCCTGAACTGAAATGCACAATTTGGTGCATTTCAGCTGTTCCTGACCTGAAATGCACAATTTGGTCAAATATGCTGTCCATGCAATTCCTTCAAACAAGAACACCTTAAACAATCATTTGTTTTCATATTTATCACTTCTCAAATCATTCTGAAGAAGAAATTTGTTTGAAAACATAAAATGTAGAATCGTGCAGCGTTAATGATTTCGATACGCTTCAAATGCTGTTCCTGAGCTGAAATGCACAGTTTCGTCAAATATGCTGTCCATGCAATCCCTTCACACCAGAACACCTTTAACATCATTTGTTGTCATATTTATCACTTCTCAAATCATTCTGAAGAAGAAATTTGTTTGAAAACATAAAGTGTAGAGTCGTGCAGCCATAATGATTTCTATACACTTCAAATGCTGTTCCTGAGCTGAAATGCACAATTTGGTCAAATATGCTGTCCATGCAATTCCTTCAAACCAGAAAACCTTCATATTTGTCACATTTCAAGTCATTCTGAAGAAGAAAATTGTGTGTGAACATGAACTTCACGCCAAAGCAGCCTTCAAGATATTTCTGCTCTTAAAATGCTGGTCATCAGCTGAAATGCACAGTTTGGTCAAATATGCTGTCCATGTAATTCCTTCAAACCAGAACACCTTTAACATCATTGGCCTTCATATTTATGACTTTTCAAATCATTTTGAAGAAGAAATTAGTTTGAAAACATAAAGTGTAGAATCGTGCAGCCATAATGATTTCTGTACGCAACAAATGCTGGTCCTGAGCTGAAATGCACAGTTTGGTCAAATATGCTGTCCATGCAATTCGTTCAAGCCGTTGCACGTTAAACATCACTGGCCTTCATATTTGTCACATTTCAAGTATTTCTGAAGAAGAAATTTGTGTGTGAACATGAACTTCACGCTAATGCAGCCGTCATGATTTTTCTGGTCTTAAGGAGCTGGTCCTGAGCTGAAATGCAGGGTTTGGTCAAATATGCTGTCCATGCAATTCCTTCAAACCAGAACACCTTAAACAATGATTTGTTTTCATATTTATCACTTTTCAAATTATTTTGAAGAAGAAATTTGTTTGAAAACATAAAATGTAGAATCGTGCAGCGTTAATGATTTCTATACGCTTCAAATGCTGTTCCTGAGCTGAAATGCACAGTTTCGTCAAATATGCTGTCCATGCAATCCCTTCACACCAGAACACCTTTAACATCATTTGTTGTCATATTTATCACTTTTCAAATTATTCTGAAGAAGAAATTTGTTTGAAAACATAAAATGTAAAATCGTGCAGCCTTAATGATTTCTATACGCTTAAAATGCTGTTCCTGAGTTGAAATGCACAGTTTCGTCATATATGCTGTCCATGCAATCCCTTCACACCAGAACACCTTTAACATCATTGGCCTTCATATTCATCACATTTCAAGTCATTCTGAAGAAGAAAATTGTGTGTTAACATGAACTTCACGCTCATGCAGCCTTCATGATTTTTCTGCTCTTAAAATGCTGGTCCGGAGCTGAAATGCACAGTTTGGTCAAATATGCTGTCAAAGTAATTCCTTCAAACCAGAACACCTTAAACATCATTTTTTTGTCATATTTATCACTTTTCAAATCATTCTGAAGAAGAAATTAGTTTGAAAGCATAAAGTGTAGAATCGTGCAGCCATAATGATTTCTATACACTTCAAATGCTGTTCCTGAGCTGAAATGCACAGTTTGGTCAAATATGCTGTCCATGCAAGTCTTTCAAGCCGTAGCACGTTAAACATCATTGGCCTTCATATTTATGACTTCTCAAATCATTGTGGAGAAGACATTTGTGTGTCCACCTTATCTTCACGTTACTACAGCCGTCAAGATTTTTCTGCTCTTAAAATGCTGTTCCTGAGCTGAAATGCACAATTTGGTCAAACATGCTGTCCATGCAATTCCTTCAAACCAGAACACCTTAAACAATCATTTGTTTTCATATTTATCACTTCTCAAATCATTCTGAAGAAGAAAATTGTGTGTGAACATGAACTTGACGCAAATGCAGCCTTCATGATTTTTCTGCTCTTAAAATGCTGGTACGGAGCTGAAATGCACAGTTTGGTCAAATATGCTGTCAATGTAATTCCTTCAAACCAGAACACCTTAAACATCATTTGTTGTCATATTTATCACTTCTCACATCATTCTGAAGAAGAAATTTGTTTGAAAACATAACGTGTAGAATCGTGCAGCGTTAATGATTTCTATACGCTTCAAATGCTGTTCCTGAGCTGAAATGCACAGTTTATTCAAATATGCTGTCCATGCAATTCCTTCAAGCCGTTCCACGTTAAACATCATTGGCCTTCATATTTATGACTTCTCAAATCATTGTGGAGAAGAAATTTGTGTGTCAACCTTATGTTCACGTAAATACAGCCGTCAAGATTTTTCTGCTCTTAAAATGCTGTTCCTGAACTGAAATGCACAATTTGGTGCATTTCAGCTGTTCCTGACCTGAAATGCACAATTTGGTCAAATATGCTGTCCATGCAATTCCTTCAAACCAGAACACCTTAAACAATCATTTGTTTTCATATTTATCACTTCTCAAATCATTCTGAAGAAGAAATTTGTTTGAAAACATAAAATGTAGAATCGTGCAGCGTTAATGATTTCGATACGCTTCAAATGCTGTTCCTGAGCTGAAATGCACAGTTTCGTCAAATATGCTGTCCATGCAATCCCTTCACACCAGAACACCTTTAACATCATTTGTTGTCATATTTATCACTTCTCAAATCATTCTGAAGAAGAAATTTGTTTGAAAACATAAAGTGTACAGTCGTGCAGCCATAATGATTTCTATACACTTCAAATGCTGTTCCTGAGCTGAAATGCACAATTTGGTCAAATATGCTGTCCATGCAATTCCTTCAAACCAGAAAACCTTCATATTTGTCACATTTCAAGTCATTCTGAAGAAGAACATTGTGTGTGAACATGAACTTCACGCCAAAGCAGCCTTCAAGATATTTCTGCTCTTAAAATGCTGGTCATCAGCTGAAATGCACAGTTTGGTCAAATATGCTGTCCATGTAATTCCTTCAAACCAGAACACCTTTAACATCATTGGCCTTCATATTTATGACTTTTCAAATCATTTTGAAGAAGAAATTAGTTTGAAAACATAAAGTGTAGAATCGTGCAGCCATAATGATTTCTGTACGCAACAAATGCTGGTCCTGAGCTGAAATGCACAGTTTGGTCGAATATGCTGTCCATGCAATTCGTTCAAGCCGTTGCACGTTAAACATCACTGGCCTTCATATTTGTCACATTTCAAGTATTTCTGAAGAAGAAATTTGTGTGTGAACATGAACTTCACGCTAATGCAGCCGTCATGATTTTTCTGGTCTTAAGGAGCTGGTCCTGAGCTGAAATGCAGGGTTTGGTCAAATATGCTGTCCATGCAATTCCTTCAAACCAGAACACCTTAAACAATGATTTGTTTTCATATTTATCACTTCTCAAATCATTCTGAAGAAGAAAATTGTGTGTGAACATGAACTTGACGCAAATGCAGCCTTCATGATTTTTCTGCTCTTAAAATGCTGGTACGGAGCTGAAATGCACAGTTTGGTCAAATATGCTGTCAATGTAATTCCTTCAAACCAGAACACCTTAAACATCATTTGTTGTCATATTTATCACTTCTCACATCATTCTGAAGAAGAAATTTGTTTGAAAACATAACGTGTAGAATCGTGCAGCGTTAATGATTTCTATACGCTTCAAATGCTGTTCCTGAGCTGAAATGCACAGTTTGGTCAAATATGCTGTCCATGCAATTCCTTCAAGCCGTTCCACGTTAAACATCATTGGCCTTCATATTTATGACTTCTCAAATCATTGTGGAGAAGAAATTTGTGTGTCAACCTTATGTTCACGTAAATACAGCCGTCAAGATTTTTCTGCTCTTAAAATGCTGTTCCTGAACTGAAATGCACAATTTGGTGCATTTCAGCTGTTCCTGACCTGAAATGCACAATTTGGTCAAATATGCTGTCCATGCAATTCCTTCAAACCAGAACACCTTAAACAATCATTTGTTTTCATATTTATCACTTCTCAAATCATTCTGAAGAAGAAATTTGTTTGAAAACATAAAATGTAGAATCGTGCAGCGTTAATGATTTCGATACGCTTCAAATGCTGTTCCTGAGCTGAAATGCACAGTTTCGTCAAATATGCTGTCCATGCAATCCCTTCACACCAGAACACCTTTAACATCATTTGTTGTCATATTTATCACTTCTCAAATCATTCTGAAGAAGAAATTTGTTTGAAAACATAAAGTGTACAGTCGTGCAGCCATAATGATTTCTATACACTTCAAATGCTGTTCCTGAGCTGAAATGCACAATTTGGTCAAATATGCTGTCCATGCAATTCCTTCAAACCAGAAAACCT
Source organism: Acanthochromis polyacanthus (assembly GCF_021347895.1). Classification (NCBI taxonomy): domain Eukaryota; kingdom Metazoa; phylum Chordata; class Actinopteri; family Pomacentridae; genus Acanthochromis; species Acanthochromis polyacanthus. Next base: position 22,547 of record NW_026131324.1, read on the forward strand.
TCATATTTGTCACATTTCAAGTCATTCTGAAGAAGAACATTGTGTGTGAACATGAACTTCACGCCAAAGCAGCCTTCAAGATATTTCTGCTCTTAAAATGCTGGTCATCAGCTGAAATGCACAGTTTGGTCAAATATGCTGTCCATGTAATTCCTTCAAACCAGAACACCTTTAACATCATTGGCCTTCATATTTATGACTTTTCAAATCATTTTGAAGAAGAAATTAGTTTGAAAACATAAAGTGTAGAATCGTGCAGCCATAATGATTTCTGTACGCAACAAATGCTGGTCCTGAGCTGAAATGCACAGTTTGGTCGAATATGCTGTCCATGCAATTCGTTCAAGCCGTTGCACGTTAAACATCACTGGCCTTCATATTTGTCACATTTCAAGTATTTCTGAAGAAGAAATTTGTGTGTGAACATGAACTTCACGCTAATGCAGCCGTCATGATTTTTCTGGTCTTAAGGAGCTGGTCCTGAGCTGAAATGCAGGGTTTGGTCAAATATGCTGTCCATGCAATTCCTTCAAACCAGAACACCTTAAACAATGATTTGTTTTCATATTTATCACTTTTCAAATTATTTTGAAGAAGAAATTTGTTTGAAAACATAAAATGTAGAATCGTGCAGCGTTAATGATTTCTATACGCTTCAAATGCTGTTCCTGAGCTGAAATGCACAGTTTCGTCAAATATGCTGTCCATGCAATCCCTTCACACCAGAACACCTTTAACATCATTTGTTGTCATATTTATCACTTTTCAAATTATTCTGAAGAAGAAATTTGTTTGAAAACATAAAATGTAAATCGTGCAGCCTTAATGATTTCTATACGCTTCAAATGCTGTTCCTGAGTTGAAATGCACAGTTTCGTCATATATGCTGTCCATGCAATCCCTTCACACCAGAACACCTTTAACATTATTGGCCTTCATATTCATCACATTTCAAGTCATTCTGAAGAAGAAAATTGTGTGTTAACATGAACTTCACGCTCATGCAGCCTTCATGATTTTTCTGCTCTTAAAATGCTGGTCCGGAGCTGAAATGCACAGTTTGGTCAAATATGCTGTCAAAGTAATTCCTTCAAACCAGAACACCTTAAACATCATTTTTTGTCATATTTATCACTTTTCAAATCATTCTGAAGAAGAAATTAGTTGAAAGCATAAAGTGTAGAATCGTGCAGCCATAATTGATTTCTATACACTTCAAATGCTGTTCCTGAGCTGAAATGCACAGTTTGGTCAAATATGCTGTCCATGCAAGTCTTTCAAGCCGTAGCACGTTAAACATCATTGGCCTTCATATTTATGACTTCTCAAATCATTGTGGAGAAGAAATTTGTGTGTCCACCTTATCTTCACGTTACTACAGCCGTCAAGATTTTCTGCTCTTAAAATGCTGTTCCTGAGCTGAAATGCACAATTTTGGTCAAAACATGCTGTCCATGCAATTCCTTCAAACCAGAACACCTTAAACAATCATTGTTTTCATATTTATCACTTCTCAAATCATTCTGAAGAAGAAAATTGTGTGTGAACATGAACTTGACGCAAATGCAGCCTTTCATGATTTTTCTGCTCTTAAAATGCTGGTACGGAGCTGAAATGCACAGTTTGGTCAAATATGCTGTCAATGTAATTCCTTCAAACCAGAACACCTTAAACATCATTTGTTGTCATATTTATCACTTCTCACATATTCTGAAGAAGAAATTTGTTTGAAAACATAACGTGTAGAATCGTGCAGCGTTAATGATTTCTATACGCTTCAAATGCTGTTCCTGAGCTGAAATGCACAGTTTGGGTCAAATATGCTGTCCATGCAATCCTTCAAGCCGTTCCACGTTAAACATCATTGGCCTTCATATTTATGACTTCTCAAATCATTGTGGAGAAGAAATTTGTGTGTCAACCTTATGTTCACGTAAATACAGCCGTCAAGATTTTTCTGCTCTTAAAATGCTGTTCCTGAACTGAAATGCACAATTTGGTGCATTTCAGCTGTTCCTGACCTGAAATGCACAATTTGGTCAAATATGCTGTCCATGCAATTCCTTCAAACCAGAACACCTTAAACAATCATTTGTTTTCATATTTATCACTTCTCAAATCATTCTGAAGAAGAAATTTGTTTGAAAACATAAAATGTAGAATCGTGCAGCGTTAATGATTTCGATACGCTTCAAATGCTGTTCCTGAGCTGAAATGCACATTTGGTCAAATATGCTGTCCATGCAATTCCTTCAACCAGAAAACCTTTCATATTTGTACATTTCAATCATTCTGAAGAAGAAATTGTGTTGAAAACATAAAGTGTACGAAGCAGCCCAAATGATTTCTGCTCTTCAAATGCTGGTCTTCAGCTGAAATGCACAGTTTGGTCAAATATGCTGTCCATGCAATTCCTTCAAACCAGAACACCTTTAACATCATTGGCCTTCATATTATGACTTTCAATCATTCTGAAGAAGAAATTGTGTGTGAACATGAACTTACGAATCGTGCAGCCATAATGATTTCTGTACGCAAAAATGCTGGTCCTGAGCTGAAATGCACAGTTTGGTCAAATATGCTGTCCATGCAATTCTTCAAACCAGAACACTTAAACATCATTGGCCTTCATATTTGTCACTTTTCAATATTTTGAAGAAGAAATTGTTTGAACATAAATGTACGAATGCAGCGTCATGATTTCTGTCTTAAATGCTGGTCCTGAGCTGAAATGCACAGTTTGGTCAAATATGCTGTCCATGCAATTCCTTCAACCAGAACACCTTAAACATCATTTGTTTCATATTTATCACTTTTCAAGTATTTCTGAAGAAGAAATTTGTTTGAACATAAAATGTAGAATCGTGCAGCCGTTAATGATTTCTATACGCTTAAATGCTGTTCCTGAGCTGAAATGCACAGTTTCGTCAAATATGCTGTCCATGCAATCCTTCACCAGAACACCTTTAACATCATTGTTTCATATTTATCACTTTTCAATCATTCTGAAGAAGAAATTTGTTTGAAAACATAAAATGTAAATCGTGCAGCCTTAATGATTTCTATACGCTTCAAATGCTGTTCCTGAGCTGAAATGCACAGTTTCGTCATATATGCTGTCCATGCAATCCCTTCACACCAGAACACCTTTAACATTTGGCCTTCATATTCATCACATTTCAAGTCATTCTGAAGAAGAAATTGTGTGTTAACATGAACTTCACGCTCATGCAGCCTTCATGATTTTTCTGCTCTTAAAATGCTGTCCGGAGCTGAAATGCACAGTTTGGTCAAATATGCTGTCAAAGTAATTCCTTCAAACCAGAACACCTTAAACATCATTTTTTGTCATATTTATCACTTTTCAAATCATTCTGAAGAAGAAATTAGTTTGAAAGCATAAAGTGTAGAATCGTGCAGCCATAATGATTTCTATACACTTCAAATGCTGTTCCTGAGCTGAAATGCACAGTTTGGTCAAATATGCTGTCCATGCAAGTCTTCAACCGTAGCACTTAAACATCATTGCCTTCATATTTATGACTTCTCAAATCATTGTGGAGAAGAAATTGTGTGTCCACCTTATCTTCACGTTACTACAGCCGTCAAGATTTTTCTGCTCTTAAAATGCTGTTCCTGAGCTGAAATGCACATTTGGTCAAACATGCTGTCCATGCAATTCCTTCAAACCAGAACACCTTAAACATCATTTGTTTCATATTTATCACTTCTCAAATCATTCTGAAGAAGAAATTGTGTGTGAACATGAACTTGACGCAAATGCAGCCTTCATGATTTTTCTGCTCTTAAAATGCTGTCCTGAGCTGAAATGCACAGTTTGGTCAAATATGCTGTCATGTAATTCCTTCAAACCAGAACACCTTAAACATCATTTGTTGTCATATTTATCACTTCTCAATCATTCTGAAGAAGAAATTTGTTGAAAACATAACGTGTAGAATCGTGCAGCGTTAATGATTTCTATACGCTTCAAATGCTGTTCCTGAGCTGAAATGCACAGTTTGGTCAAATATGCTGTCCATGCAATTCCTTCAAGCCGTTCCACTTAAACATCATTGGCCTTCATATTTATGACTTCTCAAATCATTGTGAGAAGAAATTTGTGTGTCAACCTTATGTTCACGTAAATACAGCCGTCAAATTTTTCTGCTCTTAAAATGCTGTTCCTGAACTGAAATGCACAATTTGGTGCATTTCAGCTGTTCCTGACCTGAAATGCACATTTGGTCAAATATGCTGTCCATGCAATTCCTTCAACCAGAACACCTTAAACATCATTTTTTCATATTTATCACTTCTCAAATCATTCTGAAGAAGAAATTTGTTTGAAAACATAAATGTAGAATCGTGCAGCGTTAATGATTTCGATACGCTTCAAATGCTGTTCCTGAGCTGAAATGCACAATTTGGTCAAATATGCTGTCCATGCAATTCCTTCAAACCAGAAAACCTTCATATTTGTCACATTTCAAGTCATTCTGAAGAAGAAATTGTGTGTGAACATGAACTTCACGCCAAAGCAGCCTTCAAGATATTTCTGCTCTTAAAATGCTGGTCATCAGCTGAAATGCACAGTTTGGTCAAATATGCTGTCCATGTAATTCCTTCAAACCAGAACACCTTTAACATCATTGGCCTTCATATTTATGACTTTTCAAATCATTTGAAGAAGAAATTAGTTTGAAAACATAAAGTGTAGAATCGTGCAGCCATAATGATTTCTGTACGCAACAAATGCTGGTCCTGAGCTGAAATGCACAGTTTGGTCAAATATGCTGTCCATGCAATTCGTTCAAGCCGTTGCACGTTAAACATCACTGGCCTTCATATTTGTCACATTTCAAGTATTTCTGAAGAAGAAATTGTGTGTGAACATGAACTTCACGCTAATGCAGCCGTCATGATTTTTCTGGTCTTAAGGAGCTGGTCCTGAGCTGAAATGCAGGGTTTGGTCAAATATGCTGTCCATGCAATTCCTTCAAACCAGAACACCTTAAACAATGAT
>NW_026131325.1:0-27605 GCF_021347895.1 Acanthochromis polyacanthus
AAGGAATTGCACGGACAGCATATTTTACCCAAACTGTGCATTTCAGCTCTGGAACAGCATTTGAAGCGTATGGAAATCATTAAGGCTGCACGATTCTATACTTTATGTTTTCAAACAAATTTCTTCTTCAAAATTGTTTGAGAAGTAAAACAAGTGATGTTTGAGTTGGTTTGGTTTGAAGTGATTCGATGGAAAGCATATTTGTAAAAACTGTGCATTTCAGCTCATGAACAACATTTTAAGAGCAGATAAATCATGAGGTCTGTATTAACATGAACATAATGTTGACACACAAATGTCATCTTCAGAATGATTTGAGAAGTGATTAATATGAAGGCCAATGATGTTTAAGGTGTTCTATATTGAAGGAATGGCACGGACAGCATATTTGACCAAACTGTGCATTTCAGCTCTGGAACAGCATTTGAAGCGTATGGAAATCATTAAGGCTGCACCATTCTACACTTTATGTTTTCAAACAAATTTCTCCTTCAAAATTATTTGAGAAGTAAAACAAGTGATGTTTGAGTTGGTTTGGTTTGAAGTGATTCCATGGAAAGCATATTTGTCCAAACTGTGCATTTCAGCTCATGAACAGCATTTTAAGAGCAGATAAATCATGAGGTCTGTATTAACATGAACATAATGTTGACACACAAATGTCATCTTCAGAATGATTTGAGAAGTGATTAATATGATGTTTAATGATGTTTAACGTGCAACGGCTTAAAGGAATTGCATGCATAACATATTTGACCAAATTGTGCATTTCAGCTCCGGACCACCATTTTAATAGCAGAAAAATCATGACAGCTGTTTTGACATGAACATAATGTTGACATACAAATTTCTTCTCCAGAATGATTTGAGAAGTGATAAATATGAAGGCCAATGATGTTTAACGTGGTTGGGCGTGAATGAACGACATGGACAGCATATTTGACCAAACTGTGCATTTCAGCTTAGGAAAAGCATTTTCAGAGCAGAAAATTGATGACAGATGTATTAACATGAAAATAATGTTGACACACAAATTTCTTCTTCAGAATGATTCGAGAAGTGATAAATATGATGTTTAATGATGTTTAACGTGCAACGGCTTGAAGGAATTGCATGCATAACATATTTGACCAAATTGTGTATTTCAGCTCCGGACCACCATTTTAATAGCAGAAAATCATGACAGCTGTTTTGACATGAACATAATGTTGACACACAAATTTCTTCTCCAGAATGATTTGAGAAGTGATAAATATGAAGGCCAATGATGTTTAACGTGGTTGGGCGTGAATGAATGACATGGACAGCATATTTGCACAAACTGTGCACTTCAGCTCTGGAACAGCATTTGAAGCGTATAGAAATCATTAAGGCTGCACGATTCTACACTTTATGTTTTCAAACAAATTTCTTGTTCAACTGATTTGAGAAGTGATAAATATGAAGGCCAATGATGTTTAAGGTGTTCTATATTGAAGGAATGGCACGGACAGCATATTTGACCAAACTGTGCATTTCAGCTCTGGAACAGCATTTGAAGCGTATGGAAATCATTAAGGCTGCACCATTCTACACTTTATGTTTTCAAACAAATTTCTTCTTCAAAATTATTTGAGAAGTAAAACAAGTGATGTTTGAGTTGGTTTGGTTTGAAGTGATTCGATGGAAAGCATATTTGTCCAAACTGTGCATTTCAGCTCATGAACAGCATTTTAAGAGCAGATAAATCATGAGGTCTGTATTAACATGAACATAATGTTGACACACAAATGTCATCTTCAGAATGATTTGAGAAGTGATTAATATGATGTTTAATGATGTTTAACGTGCAACGGCTTGAAGGAATTGCATGCATAACATATTTGACCAAATTGTGCATTTCAGCTCCGGACCACCATTTTAATAGCAGAAAAATCATGACAGCTGTTTTGACATGAACATAATGTTGACACACAAATTTCTTCTCCAGAATGATTTGAGAAGTGATAAATATGAAGGCCAATGATGTTTAACGTGGTTGGGCGTGAATGAACGACATGGACAGCATATTTGACCAAACTGTGCATTTCAGCTTAGGAAAAGCATTTTCAGAGCAGAAAATTGATGACAGATGTATTAGCATGAAAATAATGTTGACACACAAATTTCTTCTTCAGAATGATTCGAGAAGTGATAAATATGATGTTTAGTGATGTTTAACGTGCAACGGCTTGAAGGAATTGCATGCATAACATATTTGACCAAATTGTGCATTTCAGCTCCGGACCACCATTTTAATAGCAGAAAAATCATGACAGCTGTTTTGACATGAACATAATGTTGACACACAAATTTCTTCTCCAGAATGATTTGAGAAGTGATAAATATGAAGGCCAATGATGTTTAACGTGGTTGGGCGTGAATGAATGACATGGACAGCATATTTGCACAAACTGTGCACTTCAGCCCTGGAACAGCATTTGAAGCGTATAGAAATCATTAAGGCTGCACGATTCTACACTTTATGTTTTCAAACAAATTTCTTGTTCAACTGATTTGAGAAGTGAAAATATGAAGGCCAATGATGTTTAAGGAGTTCTGGATTGAAGGAATGGCACGGACAGCATATTTGACCAAACTGTGCATTTCAGCTCTGGAACAGCATTTGAAGCGTATGGAAATCATTGAGGCTGCACGATTCTACACTTTATGTTTTCAAACAAATTTTTTCTTCAAACTGATTTGAGAAGTGATAAATATGAAGGCCAATGATGTTTAAGGTGTTCTGGAATTGAAGGAATTGCACGGACAGCATATTTGACCAAACTGTGCATTTCAGCTCAGGAACAGCATTTTGAGCACAGACAAATTATCAGGGCTGGATTAAGGTGAACTTCATGTTGACACACAAATAACTTCTTCAGAATGACTTAAAATGTGATAAATATGAAGGCAAATGGTGTTTGACCTGACTTGTTTTCAAGGAATTGCATGGACAGCATATTTGACCAAACTGTGCATTTCAGCTCAGGAACAGCATTTTGAGCACAGACAAATTATCAGGGCTGGATTAAAGTGAACGTCATGTTGACACACAAATGACTTCTTCAGAATGACTTGAAATGTGATAAATATGAAGGCAAATGATGTTCAAGGTGTTCTGGTTTGACGGGATGCATTGACAGTGTATTTTACCAAACTGTGCATTTCAGCTCAGGAACAGCATTTTTTAGTACAGACAAATTATCAGGGCTGTATTAACGTGAAGTTCATGTTGACACACAAATTACTTCTTCAGAATGACTTGAAATGCGATAAATATGAAGGCAAATGATGTTAAAGGTGTTCTGGTTTGAAGGAATTGCATATTTCAGCAATCTGTGCATTTAAGACCAGGACCAGCATTTGAAGCTGAGAAAAATCATCAGGGTTGCATTAACGTGAAGTTCATGTTGACACACAACGATTTTCTTCAGATTGACTTGAAATGTGATAAATATGAAGATGTTTAAGGTGTTCTGGTTTATAAAGGAATGCATGGAGAATACCTTTGACCAAACTGAGAATTTAAGCTCAGGAACAGCATTTGAAGCTGAGAAAACTCATCAGGGCTGTATAAACATGAAGTTCATGTTGACACACAAATTACTTCTTCAGAATGACTTGAAATGTGATAAATATGAAGGCAAATGGTGTTTGAGCTGACTTTGTTTGAAGGAATTGCATGGACAGCATATTTGACCAAACTGTGCATTTCAGCTCAGGAACAGCATTTTGAGCACAGACAAATTATCAGGGCTGGATTAACGTGAACTTCATGTTGACACACAAATTACTTCTTCAGAATGACTTGATAGTTTTAAAATATGAATGCAAATGATGTTTGAGCTGACTTGGTTAGAAGGAATTGCATGGACAGCAAATTAGACCAAACTGTGCATTTCAGCTCAGGAACAGCATTTTGAGCACAGACAAATTATCAGGGCTGGATTAACGTGAAGTTCATGTTGACACACAAATTACTTCTTCAGAATGACTTGAAATGCGAAAAATATGAAGGCAAATGATGTTAAAAGTGTTTTTGTTTGAAGTAATTGCATGGACAGCATATTTGACCAAACTGTGCATATGAGCTCAGGAACAGCATTTGAAGCTCGGAACACTCATCAGGGCTGCTTTAAAGTGAAGTTCATGTTGATAAAATATTTTTTTCTTCAGAATGACTTGAAATGCGAGAAATATGAAGTCAAATGATGCTCAAGGTGTTCTGGATTGAAGGGATGCATTTACAGTGTATTTGACCAAACTGTGCATTTCAGCTCACGAACAGCATTTTAACTACAGACAAAGTATCAGGGGTGTATTAACCTGAAGTTCATGTTGACACACAAATTACTTCTTCAGAATGACTTGATAGTTTTAAAATATGAATGCAAATGATGTTTGAGCTTACTTGGTTCGAAGGAATTGCATGGACAGCATATTAAACCAAACTGTGCATTTCAGCTCAGGAACAGCATTTTTAGCACAGACAAATTATCAGGGCTGGATTAACGTGAACTTCATGTTCACACACAAATGACTTCTTCAGAATGACTTGAAATGTGATAAATATGAAGGCAAATGATGTTTTAGCTGACTTGGTTTGAAGAAATTGCATGGACAGCATATTTGACCAAAGTTTGCATTTCAGCTCAGGAACAGCATTTTGAGCACAGACAATTTATCAGGTGTGTATTAACGTGAAGTTCATGTTGACACACAAATTACTTCTTCAGAATGACGTGAAATGCGATAAATATGAAGGCAAATGATGTTCAAGGTGTTCTGGTTTGAAGGAATTGCATATTTCAGCAAACTGTGCATTTAAGCCCATGACCAGCATTTGAAGCTGAGAAAAATCATCAGGGCTGTATAAACGTGAAGTTCATGTTGACAAAATATTTTTTTCTTCAGAATGACTTGAAATGCGAGAAATACGAAGTCAAATGATGTTCAAGGTGTTCTGGTTTGAAGGGTTACATTTACAGTGTATTTGACCAAACTGTGCATTTCCGCTCAGGAACAACATTTTAAGGACAGACAAATTATCAGGGCTGTATTAACGTGAAGTTCATGTTGACACACAAATTACTTCTTCAGAATGACTTGAAATGAAATAAATATGAAGGCAAATGATGTTTAAGGTGTTCTGGTTTGAAGGAATTGCATATTTCAGCAAACTGTGCATTTAAGACCAGGACCAGCATTTGAAGCTGAGAAAAATCATCAGGACTGCATTAACGTGAAGTTCATGTTGACACACAACGATTTTCTTCAGATTGACTTGAAATGTGATAAATATGAAGATGTTAAAGGTGTTCTGGTTTATAAAGGAATGCATGGAGAATACATTTGACCAAACTGAGAATTTCAGCTCAGGAACAGCATTTGAAGCTGAGAAAATTCATCAGGACTGCTTTAACGTGAAGTTCATGTTGACACACAAATTACTTCTTCAGAATGACTTGAAATGAAATAAATATGAAGGCAAATGATGTTCAAGGTGTTCTGGTTTGAAGGGATACATTTACAGCATATTTGACCAAACTGTGCATTTCAGCTCAGGAACAGCATTGTAAGCACAGACAAATTATCAGGGCTGTATTAACGTGAAGTTCATGTTGACACACAAATTACTTCTTCAGAATGACTTGATAGTTTTAAAATATGAATGCAAATGATGTTTGAGCTGACTTGGTTAGAAGCAATTGCATGGACAGCATATTAGACCAAACTGTGCATTTCAGCTCAGGAACAGCATTTTGAGCACAGACAAATTATCAGGGCTGTATTAACGTGAAGTTCATGTTGACACACAAATTACTTCTTCAGAATGACTTGAAATGCGATAAATATGAAGGCAAATGATGTTAACATTGATTTTGTTTGAAGGAATCGCATGGACAGCATATTTGACCAAACTGTGCATATGAGCTCAGGAACAGCATTTGAAGCTGAGAAAAATCATCAGGGCTGTATTTACGTGAAGTTCATGTTGACACACAAATTACGTCTTCAGAATGACTTGAAATGCGAGAAAAATGAAGTCAAATGATGCTCAAGGTGTTCTGGATAAAAGGGATGCATTTACAGTGTATTTGACCAAACTGTGCATTTCAGCTCAGGAACAGCATTTTGAGCACAGACAAATTATCAGGGCTGGATTAACGTGAACTTCATGTTGACACACAAATGACTTCTTCAGAATGACTTGAAATGTGATAAATATGAAGGCAAATGATGTTTGAGCTGACTTGGTTTGAAGCAATTGCATGGACAGCATATGAGACCAAACTGTGCATTTCAGCTCAGGAACAGCATTTTGAGCACAGACAAATTATCAAGGCTGTATTAACGTGAAGTTCATGTTGACACACAAATTACTTATTCAGAATGACTTGAAATGCGATAAATATGAAGGCAAATGATACTAAAAGTGTTTTTGTTTGAAGTAATTGCATGGACAACATATTTGATCAAACTGTGCATATGAGCTCAGGAACAGCATTTGAAGATGAGAAAAATCATCAGGCTGCAATCACGTGAAGTTCATGTTGACACACAAATTACTTCTTCAGAAAGATTCGAAATGCGATAAATATGAAGGCAAATGATGTCAAAAGTGTTTTTGTTTGAAGGAATCGCATGGACAGTATATTTGACCTAACTGTGCATATGAGCTCAGGAACAGCATTTGAAGCTCGGAAAACTCATCAGGGCTGCTTTAAAGTGAAGTTCATGTTGATAAAATATTTTTTTCTTCAGAATGACTTGAAATGCGAGAAATATGAAGTCAAATGATGCTCAAGGTGTTCTGGATTGAAGGGATGCATTTACAGTGTATTTGACCAAACTGTGCATTTCAGCTCACGAACAGCATTTTAACCACAGACAAAGTATCAGGGCTGTATTAACGTGAAGTTCATGTTGACACACAAATTACTTCTTCAGAATGACTTGATAGTTTTAAAATATGAATGCAAATGATGTTTGAGCTGACTTGGTTTGAAGGAATTGCATGGACAGCATATTTGACCAAACTGTGCATTTCAGCTCAGGAACAGCATTTTGAGCACAGACAAATCATCAGGGCTGGATTAATGTGAACTTCATGTTGACACACAAATAACTTCTTCAGAATGACTTGAAATGTGATAAATATGAAGGCCAATGATGTTTAAGGTGTTCTGGATTGAAGGAATTGCACGGACAGCATATTTTACCAAACTGTGCATTTCAGCTCTGGAACAGCATTTGAAGCGTATGGAAATCATTAAGGCTGCACGATTCTATACTTTATGTTTTCAAACAAATTTCTTCTTCAAAATTGTTTGAGAAGTAAAACAAGTGATGTTTGAGTTGGTTTGGTTTGAAGTGATTCGATGGAAAGCATATTTGTAAAAACTGTGCATTTCAGCTCATGAACAACATTTTAAGAGCAGATAAATCATGAGGTCTGTATTAACATGAACATAATGTTGACACACAAATGTCATCTTCAGAATGATTTGAGAAGTGATTAATATGAAGGCCAATGATGTTTAAGGTGTTCTATATTGAAGGAATGGCACGGACAGCATATTTGACCAAACTGTGCATTTCAGCTCTGGAACAGCATTTGAAGCGTATGGAAATCATTAAGGCTGCACCATTCTACACTTTATGTTTTCAAACAAATTTCTCCTTCAAAATTATTTGAGAAGTAAAACAAGTGATGTTTGAGTTGGTTTGGTTTGAAGTGATTCCATGGAAAGCATATTTGTCCAAACTGTGCATTTCAGCTCATGAACAGCATTTTAAGAGCAGATAAATCATGAGGTCTGTATTAACATGAACATAATGTTGACACACAAATGTCATCTTCAGAATGATTTGAGAAGTGATTAATATGATGTTTAATGATGTTTAACGTGCAACGGCTTAAAGGAATTGCATGCATAACATATTTGACCAAATTGTGCATTTCAGCTCCGGACCACCATTTTAATAGCAGAAAAATCATGACAGCTGTTTTGACATGAACATAATGTTGACACACAAATTTCTTCTCCAGAATGATTTGAGAAGTGATAAATATGAAGGCCAATGATGTTTAACGTGGTTGGGCGTGAATGAACGACATGGACAGCATATTTGACCAAACTGTGCATTTCAGCTTAGGAAAAGCATTTTCAGAGCAGAAAATTGATGACAGATGTATTAACATGAAAATAATGTTGACACACAAATTTCTTCTTCAGAATGATTCGAGAAGTGATAAATATGATGTTTAATGATGTTTAACGTGGTTGGGCGTGAATGAATGACATGGACAGCATATTTGCACAAACTGTGCACTTCAGCTCTGGAACAGCATTTGAAGCGTATAGAAATCATTAAGGCTGCACGATTCTACACTTTATGTTTTCAAACAAATTTCTTGTTCAACTGATTTGAGAAGTGAAAATATGAAGGCCAATGATGTTTAAGGTGTTCTGGATTGAAGGAATGGCACGGACAGCATATTTGACCAAACTGTGCATTTCAGCTCTGGAACAGCATTTGAAGCGTATGGAAATCATTAAGGCTGCACGATTCTACACTTTATGTTTTCAAACAAATTTTTTCTTCAAACTGATTTGAGAAGTGATAAATATGAAGGCCAATGATGTTTAAGGTGTTCTGGAATTGAAGGAATTGCACGGACAGCATATTTGACCAAACTGTGCATTTCAGCTCAGGAACAGCATTTTGAGCACAGACAAATTATCAGGGCTGGAATAAGGTGAACTTCATGTTGACACACAAATAACTTCTTCAGAATGACTTGAAATGTGATAAATATGAAGGCAAATGGTGTTTGAGCTGACTTGGTTTGAAGGAATTGCATGGACAGCATATTTGACCAAACTGTGCATTTCAGCTCAGGAACAGCATTTTGAGCACAGACAAATTATCAGGGCTGGATTAACGTGAACGTCATGTTGACACACAAATGACTTCTTCAGAATGACTTGAAATGTGATAAATATGAAGGCAAATGATGTTCAAGGTGTTCTGGTTTGACGGGATGCATTGACAGTGTATTTTACCAAACTGTGCATTTCAGCTCAGGAACAGCATTTTTTAGTACAGACAAATTATCAGGGCTGTATTAACGTGAAGTTCATGTTGACACACAAATTACTTCTTCAGAATGACTTGAAATGCGATAAATATGAAGGCAAATGATGTTAAAGGTGTTCTGGTTTGAAGGAATTGCATATTTCAGCAATCTGTGCATTTAAGACCAGGACCAGCATTTGAAGCTGAGAAAAATCATCAGGGTTGCATTAACGTGAAGTTCATGTTGACACACAACGATTTTCTTCAGATTGACTTGAAATGTGATAAATATGAAGATGTTTAAGGTGTTCTGGTTTATAAAGGAATGCATGGAGAATACATTTGACCAAACTGAGAATTTCAGCTCAGGAACAGCATTTGAAGCTGAGAAAACTCATCAGGGCTGTATAAACATGAAGTTCATGTTGACACACAACTTTCTTCTTCAGAAAGATTCGAAATGCGATAAATATGAAGACAAATGATGTCAAAAGTGTTTTTGTTTGAAGAAATTGCATGGACAGCATATTTGACCAAACTGTGCATATGAGCTCAGGAACAGCATTTGAAGCTCAGAAAAGTCATCAGGGCTGCAATCACGTGAAGTACATGTTGACAAAATGTTTTTTTCTTCAGAATGACTTGAAATGCGAGAAATATGAAGTCAAATGATGTTCAAGGTGTTCTGGGTTGAAGGGATGCATTTACAGTGCATTTGACCAAACTGTGCTTTTCAGCTCAGGAACAGCATTTTAAGCACAGACAAATTATCAGGGCTGGATTAACGTGAACTTCATGTTGACACACAAATTACTTCTTCAGAATGACTTGAAATGTGATAAATATGAAGGCAAATGGTGTTTGAGCTGACTTGGTTTGAAGGAATTGCATGGACAGCATATTTGACCAAACTGTGCATTTCAGCTCAGGAACAGCATTTTAAGCACAGACAAATCATCAGGGCTGGATTAATGTGAACTTCATGTTGACACACAAATAACTTCTTCAGAATGACTTGAAATGTGATAAATATGAAGGCCAATGATGTTTAAGGTGTTCTGGATTGAAGGAATTGCACGGACAGCATATTTTACCAAACTGTGCATTTCAGCTCTGGAACAGCATTTGAAGCGTATGGAAATCATTAAGGCTGCACGATTCTATACTTTATGTTTTCAAACAAATTTCTTCTTCAAAATTGTTTGAGAAGTAAAACAAGTGATGTTTGAGTTGGTTTGGTTTGAAGTGATTCGATGGAAAGCATATTTGTAAAAACTGTGCATTTCAGCTCATGAACAACATTTTAAGAGCAGATAAATCATGAGGTCTGTATTAACATGAACATAATGTTGACACACAAATGTCATCTTCAGAATGATTTGAGAAGTGATTAATATGATGTTTAATGATGTTTAACGTGCAACGGCTTGAAGGAATTGCATGCATAACATATTTGACCAAATTGTGCATTTCAGCTCCGGACCAGCATTTTAATAGCAGAAAAATCATGACAGCTGTTTTGACATGAACATAATGTTGACATACAAATTTCTTCTCCAGAATGATTTGAGAAGTGATAAATATGAAGGCCAATGATGTTTAACGTGGTTGGGCGTGAATGAACGACATGGACAGCATATTTGACCAAACTGTGCATTTCAGCTTAGGAAAAGCATTTTCCGGAGCAGAAAATTGATGACAGATGTATTAACATGAAAATAATGTTGACACACAAATTTCTTCTTCAGAATGATTCGAGAAGTGATAAATATGATGTTTAATGATGTTTAACGTGCAACGGCTTGAAGGAATTGCATGCATAACATATTTGACCAAATTGTGTATTTCAGCTCCGGACCACCATTTTAATAGCAGAAAAATCATGACAGCTGTTTTGACATGAACATAATGTTGACACACAAATTTCTTCTCCAGAATGATTTGAGAAGTGATAAATATGAAGGCCAATGATGTTTAACGTGGTTGGGCGTGAATGAATGACATGGACAGCATATTTGCACAAACTGTGCACTTCAGCTCTGGAACAGCATTTGAAGCGTATAGAAATCATTAAGGCTGCACGATTCTACACTTTATGTTTTCAAACAAATTTCTTGTTCAACTGATTTGAGAAGTGATAAATATGAAGGCCAATGATGTTTAAGGTGTTCTATATTGAAGGAATGGCACGGACAGCATATTTGACCAAACTGTGCATTTCAGCTCTGGAACAGCATTTGAAGCGTATGGAAATCATTAAGGCTGCACCATTCTACACTTTATGTTTTCAAACAAATTTCTTCTTCAAAATTATTTGAGAAGTAAAACAAGTGATGTTTGAGTTGGTTTGGTTTGAAGTGATTCGATGGAAAGCATATTTGTAAAAACTGTGCATTTCAGCTCATGAACAACATTTTAAGAGCAGATAAATCATGAGGTCTGTATTAACATGAACATAATGTTGACACACAAATGTCATCTTCAGAATGATTTGAGAAGTGATTAATATGATGTTTAATGATGTTTAACGTGCAACGGCTTGAAGGAATTGCATGCATAACATATTTGACCAAATTGTGCATTTCAGCTCCGGACCAGCATTTTAATAGCAGAAAAATCATGACAGCTGTTTTGACATGAACATAATGTTGACATACAAATTTCTTCTCCAGAATGATTTGAGAAGTGATAAATATGAAGGCCAATGATGTTTAACGTGGTTGGGCGTGAATGAACGACATGGACAGCATATTTGACCAAACTGTGCATTTCAGCTTAGGAAAAGCATTTTCAGAGCAGAAAATTGATGACAGATGTATTAACATGAAAATAATGTTGACACACAAATTTCTTCTTCAGAATGATTCGAGAAGTGATAAATATGATGTTTAATGATGTTTAACGTGCAACGGCTTGAAGGAATTGCATGCATAACATATTTGACCAAATTGTGTATTTCAGCTCCGGACCACCATTTTAATAGCAGAAAAATCATGACAGCTGTTTTGACATGAACATAATGTTGACACACAAATTTCTTCTCCAGAATGATTTGAGAAGTGATAAATATGAAGGCCAATGATGTTTAACGTGGTTGGGCGTGAATGAATGACATGGACAGCATATTTGCACAAACTGTGCACTTCAGCTCTGGAACAGCATTTGAAGCGTATAGAAATCATTAAGGCTGCACGATTCTACACTTTATGTTTTCAAACAAATTTCTTGTTCAACTGATTTGAGAAGTGATAAATATGAAGGCCAATGATGTTTAAGGTGTTCTATATTGAAGGAATGGCACGGACAGCATATTTGACCAAACTGTGCATTTCAGCTCTGGAACAGCATTTGAAGCGTATGGAAATCATTAAGGCTGCACCATTCTACACTTTATGTTTTCAAACAAATTTCTTCTTCAAAATTATTTGAGAAGTAAAACAAGTGATGTTTGAGTTGGTTTGGTTTGAAGTGATTCGATGGAAAGCATATTTGTCCAAACTGTGCATTTCAGCTCATGAACAGCATTTTAAGAGCAGATAAATCATGAGGTCTGTATTAACATGAACATAATGTTGACACACAAATGTCATCTTCAGAATGATTTGAGAAGTGATTAATATGATGTTTAATGATGTTTAACGTGCAACGGCTTGAAGGAATTGCATGCATAACATATTTGACCAAATTGTGCATTTCAGCTCCGGACCACCATTATAATAGCAGAAAAATCATGACAGCTGTTTTGACATGAACATAATGTTGACACACAAATTTCTTCTCCAGAATGATTTGAGAAGTGATAAATATGAAGGCCAATGATGTTTAACGTGGTTGGGCGTGAATGAACGACATGGACAGCATATTTGACCAAACTGTGCATTTCAGCTTAGGAAAAGCATTTTCAGAGCAGAAAATTGATGACAGATGTATTAGCATGAAAATAATGTTGACACACAAATTTCTTCTTCAGAATGATTCGAGAAGTGATAAATATGATGTTTAATGATGTTTAACGTGCAACGGCTTGAAGGAATTGCATGCATAACATATTTGACCAAATTGTGCATTTCAGCTCCGGACCACCATTTTAATAGCAGAAAAATCATGACAGCTGTTTTGACATGAACATAATGTTGACACACAAATTTCTTCTCCAGAATGATTTGAGAAGTGATAAATATGAAGGCCAATGATGTTTAACGTGGTTGGGCGTGAATGAATGACATGGACAGCATATTTGCACAAACTGTGCTTCAGCTCTGGAACAGCATTTGAAGCGTATAGAAATCATTAAGGCTGCACGATTCTACATTAATGTTTCAAACAAATTTCTTTTCAATGATTGAGAAGTGATAAATATGATGCCAATGATGTTTAACGTGCATATTGAAGGAATTGCACGGACAGCATATTTGACCAAACTGTGCATTTCAGCTCTGGAACAGCATTTGAAGCGTAGAAATCATAAGCTGACATTCTACATATGTTCAAACAAATTTCTTCTCAAAATTTGAGAAGTAAAACAATGATGTTTAGTTGGTTGGTGAATGATCGATGGAAGCATTTTGAAAACTGTGCATTTCAGCTCTGAACAGCATTTTAAGAGCAGATAAATCATCAGGCTGTATTAACATGAACATAATGTTGACACACAAATTTCATCTCAGAATGATTTGAGAAGTGAAATATGAGGTTTAATGATGTTTAACGTGCAACGGCTTGAAGGAATGCACATAACATATTTGACCAAACTGTGCATTTCAGCTCCGGACAGCATTTAATAGCAGAAAAATCATGACAGCTGTTTTGACATGAACATAATGTTGACAACAAATTTCTTCTCAGAATGATTTGAGAAGTGATAAATATGAAGGCCAATGATGTTTAACGTGTTGGGCGTGAATGAAGGACATGGACAGCATATTTGACCAAACTGTGCATTTCAGCTAGGAACAGCATTTTGAGCCGAAAATTATGACAGATGTATTAACATGAATAATGTTGACACACAAATTTCTTCTTCAGAATGATTGAGAAGTGATAAATATGAGGCAAATGATGTTTAAGTGACGGTTTGAAGGAATTGCATGCAGCATATTTGACCAAACTGTGCATTTCAGCTCTCGGAACAGCATTTTGAGCAGAAAATCATCAGCTGGATTGACATGAACATCATGTTGACACACAAATCTTCTTCAGAATGATTTGAGAAGTGATAAATATGAAGGCCAATGATGTCTAAGGTGTTCTGGAATTGAAGGAATTGCACGGACAGCATATTTGACCAAACTGTGCATTTCAGCTCAGGAACAGCATTTTGAGCACAGACAAATTATCAGGGCTGGATTAACGTGAACTTCATGTTGACACACAAATAACTTCTTCAGAATGACTTGAAATGTGATAAATATGAAGGCAAATGTGTTTGAGCTGACTTGTTTCAAGGAATTGCATGGACAGCATATTTGACCAAACTGTTTTCAGCTCAGGAATAGCATTTTGAGCACAGAAAATATCAGGGCTGGATTAACGTGAACGTCATGTTGACACACAAATGACTTCTTCAGAATGACTTGAAATGTGATAAATATGAAGGCAAATGATGTTCAAGGTGTTCTGGTTTGACGGGATGCATTGACAGTGTATTTTACCAAACTGTGCATTTCAGCTCAGGAACAGCATTTTTAGTACAGACAAATTATCAGGGCTGTATTAACGTGAAGTTCATGTTGACACACAAATTACTTCTTCAGAATGACTTGAAATGCGATAAATATGAAGGCAAATGATGTTAAAGTGTTCTGGTTTGAAGGAATTGCATATTTCAGCAAACTGTGCATTTAGACCAGGACAGCATTTGAAGCTAGAAAATCATCAGGGTTGCATTAACGTGAAGTTCATGTTGACACACAAATTTTCTTCAGATGACTTGAAATGTGATAAATATGAAGATGTTTAAGGTGTTCTGGTTTTGAAGGAATGCATGGAGAATACATTTGACCAAACTGTGATTTCAGCTCAGGAACAGCATTTAAGCTGAGAAAACTCATCAGGGCTGTATAAACATGAAGTTCATGTTGACACACAATTTCTTCTTCAGAATGATTGAAATGATAAATATGAAGACAATGATGTAAGTGTTTTGTTTGAAGGAATTGCATGGACAGCATATTTGACCAAACTGTGCATTTCAGCTCAGGAACAGCATTTTGAGCCAGAAAATCATCAGGGCTGATTAACGTGAATACATGTTGACACACAAATTTTTCTTCAGAATGACTTGAAATGTGAGAAATATGAAGTCAATGATGTTTAAGGTGTTCTGGTTTGAAGGAATGCATTACAGCATTTGACCAAACTGTGCTTTTCAGCTCGGAACAGCATTTTAGCACAGAAAATTATCAGGCTGATTAACTGAACTTCATGTTGACACACAAATTCTTCTTCAGAATGATTTGAAAGTGATAAATATGAAGGCAATGTGTTTGAGCTGACTTGGTTTGAAGGAATTGCATGGACAGCATATTTGACCAAACTGTGCATTTCAGCTCAGGAACAGCATTTTGAGACAGAAAATCATGGGCTGATTAATGAACTTATGTTGACACACAAATCTTCTTCAGAATGATTTGAAGTGATAAATATGAAGGCCAATGATGTTTAAGGTGTTCTATTGAAGGAATGGCACGGACAGCATATTTGACCAAACTGTGCATTTCAGCTCTGGAACAGCATTTGAAGCGTATGGAAATCATTAAGGCTGCACCATTCTACACTTTATGTTTTCAAACAAATTTCTCTTCAAAATTATTTGAGAAGTAAAACAAGTGATGTTTGAGTTGGTTTGGTTTGAAGTGATTCGATGGAAAGATATTTGTCCAAACTGTGCATTTCAGCTCATGAACAGCATTTAAGAGCAGATTAATCATGAGGTCTGTAATTAACATGAAATAATGTTGACACACAAATGGTCATCTCAGAATGATTTGAGAAGTGATTAATATGATGTTTAATGATGTTTAACGTGCAACGGTCTTAAAGGAATTGCATGCCATAACATATTTGACCAAATTGTGCATTTCAGCTCCGGACCACCATTTTAATAGCAGGAAAAATCATGACAGCTGTTTTGACATGAACATAATGTTGACACACAAATTTCTTCTCCAGAATATTTGAGAAGTGATAAATATGAAGGGCCAATGATGTTTAACGTGGGTTGGGCGTGAAATGAACGACATGGACAGCATATTTGACCAAACTGTGCATTTTCAGCGTTAGGAAAGCATTTTCAGAGCAGAAAATTGATGACAGATGTATTAACATGAACAATAATGTTGACACACAAATTTCTTCTTCAGAATGATTCGAGAAGTGATAAATATGATGTTTAATGAATGTTTAACGTTGCAACGGCTTGAAGGAATTGCATGCATAACATATTTGACCAAATTGTGTATTTCAGCTCCGGACCACCATTTTAATAGCAGAAAAATCATGACAGCTGTTTGACATGAACATAATGTTGAACACAAATTTCTTCTCCAGAATGATTTGAGAAGTGATAAATATGAAGGCCAATGATGTTTAACGTGGTTGGGCGTGAATGAATGACATGGACAGCATATTTGCACAAACTGTGCACTTCAGCTCTGGAACAGCATTTGAAGCGTATAGAAATCATTAAGGCTGCACGATTCTACACTTTATGTTTTCAAAACAAATTTCTTGTTCAACTGATTTGAGAAGTGAAAATATGAAGGCCAATGATGTTTAAGGTGTTCTGGATTGAAGGAATGGCACGGACAGCATATTTGACCAAACTGTGCATTTCAGCTCTGGAACAGCATTTGAAGCGTATGGAAATCATTAAGGCTGCACGATTCTACACTTTATGTTTTCAAACAAATTTTTTCTTCAAACTGATTTGAGAAGTGATAAATATGAAGGCCAATGATGTTTAAGGTGTTCTGGAATTGAAGGAATTGCACGGACAGCATATTTGACCAAACTGTGCATTTCAGCTCAGGAACAGCATTTTGAGCACAGACAAATTATCAGGGCTGGATTAAGGTGAACTTCATGTTGACACACAAATAACTTCTTCAGAATGACTTGAAAATGTGATAAATATGAAGGCAAATGGTGTTTGAGCTGACTTGGTTTGAAGGAATTGCTATGGACAGCATATTTGACCAAACTGTGCATTTCAGCTCAGGAACAGCATTTTGAGCACAGACAAATTATCAGGGCTGGATTAACGTGAACGTCATGTTGACACACAAATGACTTCTTCAGAATGACTTGAAATGTGATAAATATGAAGGCAAATGATGTTTCAAGGTGTTCTGGTTTGACGGGATGCATTGACAGTGTATTTTACCAAACTGTGCATTTCAGCTCAGGAACAGCATTTTTAGTACAGACAATTATCAGGGCTGTATTAACGTGAAGTTCATGTTGACACACAAATTACTTCTTCAGAATGACTTGAAATGGCGATAAATATGAAGGCAAATGATGTTAAAGGTGTTCTGGTTTGAAGGAATTGCATATTTCAGCAATCTGTGCATTTAAGACCAGGACCAGCATTTGAAGCTGAGAAAATCATCAGGGTTGCATTAACGTGAAGTTCATGTTGACACACAACGATTTTCTTCAGATTGACTTGAAATGTGATAAATATGAAGATGTTTAAGGTGTTCTGGTTTTATAAAGGAATGCATGGAGAATACATTTGACCAAACTGAGAATTTCAGCTCAGGAACAGCATTTGAAGCTGAGAAACTCATCAGGGCTGTATAAACATGAAGTTCATGTTGACACACAACTTTCTTCTTCAGAAAGATTCGAAATGCGATAAATATGAAGACAAATGATGTCAAAAGTGTTTTTGTTTGAAGGAATTGCATGGACAGCATATTTGACCAAACTGTGCATATGAGCTCAGGAACAGCATTTGAAGCTCAGAAAAGTCATCAGGGCTGCAATCACGTGAAGTACATGTTGACAAAATATTTTTTTCTTCAGAATGACTTGAAATGCGAGAAATATGAAGTCAAATGATGTTCAAGGTGTTCTGGTTGAAGGGATGCATTTACAGTGCATTTGACCAAACTGTGCTTTTCAGCTCAGGAACAGCATTTTAAGCACAGACCAAATTATCAGGGCTGGATTAACGTGAACTTCATGTTGACACACAAATTACTTCTTCAGAATGACTTGAAATGTGATAAATATGAAGGCAAATGGTGTTTGAGCTGACTTGGTTTGAAGGAATTGCATGGACAGCATATTTGACCAAACTGTGCATTTCAGCTCAGGAACAGCATTTTGAGCACAGACAAATCATCAGGGCTGGATTAATGTGAACTTCATGTTGACACACAAATAACTTCTTCAGAATGACTTGAAATGTGATAAATATGAAGGCCAATGATGTTTAAGGTGTTCTGGATTGAAGGAATTGCACGGACAGCATATTTTACCAAACTGTGCATTTCAGCTCTGGAACAGCATTTGAAGCGTATGGAAATCATTAAGGCTGCACGATTCTATACTTTATGTTTTCAAACAAATTTCTTCTTCAAAATTGTTTGAGAAGTAAAACAAGTGATGTTTGAGTTGGTTTGGTTTGAAGTGATTCGATGGAAAGCATATTTGTAAAAACTGTGCATTTCAGCTCATGAACAACATTTTAAGAGCAGATAAATCATGAGGTCTGTATTAACATGAACATAATGTTGACACACAAATGTCATCTTCAGAATGATTTGAGAAGTGATTAATATGAAGGCCAATGATGTTTAAGGTGTTCTATATTGAAGGAATGGCACGGACAGCATATTTGACCAAACTGTGCATTTCAGCTCTGGAACAGCATTTGAAGCGTATGGAAATCATTAAGGCTGCACCATTCTACACTTTATGTTTTCAAACAAATTTCTCCTTCAAATTATTTGAGAAGTAAAACAAGTGATGTTTGAGTTGGTTTGGTTTGAAGTGATTCCATGGAAAGCATATTTGTCCAAACTGTGCATTTCAGCTCATGAACAGCATTTTAAGAGCAGATAAATCATGAGGTCTGTATTAACATGAACATAATGTTGACACACAAATGTCATCTTCAGAATGATTTGAGAAGTGATTAATATGATGTTTAATGATGTTTAACGTGCAACGGCTTAAAGGAATTGCATGCATAACATATTTGACCAAATTGTGCATTTCAGCTCCGGACCACCATTTTAATAGCAGAAAAATCATGACAGCTGTTTTGACATGAACATAATGTTGACACACAAATTTCTTCTCCAGAATGATTTGAGAAGTGATAAATATGAAGGCCAATGATGTTTAACGTGGTTGGGCGTGAATGAACGACATGGACAGCATATTTGACCAAACTGTGCATTTCAGCTTAGGAAAAGCATTTTCAGAGCAGAAAATTGATGACAGATGTATTAACATGAAAATAATGTTGACACACAAATTTCTTCTTCAGAATGATTCGAGAAGTGATAAATATGATGTTTAATGATGTTTAACGTGCAACGGCTTGAAGGAATTGCATGCATAACATATTTGACCAAATTGTGTATTTCAGCTCCGGACCACCATTTTAATAGCAGAAAAATCATGACAGCTGTTTTGACATGAACATAATGTTGACACACAAATTTCTTCTCCAGAATGATTTGAGAAGTGATAAATATGAAGGCCAATGATGTTTAACGTGGTTGGGCGTGAATGAATGACATGGACAGCATATTTGCACAAACTGTGCACTTCAGCTCTGGAACAGCATTTGAAGCGTATAGAAATCATTAAGGCTGCACGATTCTACACTTTATGTTTTCAAACAAATTTCTTGTTCAACTGATTGAGAAGTGAAAATATGAAGGCCAATGATGTTTAAGGTGTTCTGGATTGAAGGAATGGCACGGACAGCATATTTGACCAAACTGTGCATTTCAGCTCTGGAACAGCATTTGAAGCGTATGGAAATCATTAAGGCTGCACGATTCTACACTTTATGTTTTCAAACAAATTTTTTCTTCAAACTGATTTGAGAAGTGATAAATATGAAGGCCAATGATGTTTAAGGTGTTCTGGAATTGAAGGAATTGCACGGACAGCATATTTGACCAAACTGTGCATTTCAGCTCAGGAACAGCATTTTGAGCACAGACAAATTATCAGGGCTGGATTAAGGTGAACTTCATGTTGACACACAAATAACTTCTTCAGAATGACTTGAAATGTGATAAATATGAAGGCAAATGGTGTTTGAGCTGACTTGGTTTGAAGGAATTGCATGGACAGCATATTTGACCAAACTGTGCATTTCAGCTCAGGAACAGCATTTTGAGCACAGACAAATTATCAGGGCTGGATTAACGTGAACGTCATGTTGACACACAAATGACTTCTTCAGAATGACTTGAAATGTGATAAATATGAAGGCAAATGATGTTCAAGGTGTTCTGGTTTGACGGGATGCATTGACAGTGTATTTTACCAAACTGTGCATTTCAGCTCAGGAACAGCATTTTTTAGTACAGACAAATTATCAGGGCTGTATTAACGTGAAGTTCATGTTGACACACAAATTACTTCTTCAGAATGACTTGAAATGCGATAAATATGAAGGCAAATGATGTTAAAGGTGTTCTGGTTTGAAGGAATTGCATATTTCAGCAATCTGTGCATTTAAGACCAGGACCAGCATTTGAAGCTGAGAAAAATCATCAGGGTTGCATTAACGTGAAGTTCATGTTGACACACAACGATTTTCTTCAGATTGACTTGAAATGTGATAAATATGAAGATGTTTAAGGTGTTCTGGTTTATAAAGGAATGCATGGAGAATACATTTGACCAAACTGAGAATTTCAGCTCAGGAACAGCATTTGAAGCTGAGAAAACTCATCAGGGCTGTATAAACATGAAGTTCATGTTGACACACAACTTTCTTCTTCAGAAAGATTCGAAATGCGATAAATATGAAGACAAATGATGTCAAAAGTGTTTTTGTTTGAAGAAATTGCATGGACAGCATATTTGACCAAACTGTGCATATGAGCTCAGGAACAGCATTTGAAGCTCAGAAAAGTCATCAGGGCTGCAATCACGTGAAGTACATGTTGACAAAATATTTTTTTCTTCAGAATGACTTGAAATGCGAGAAATATGAAGTCAAATGATGTTCAAGGTGTTCTGGGTTGAAGGGATGCATTTACAGTGCATTTGACCAAACTGTGCTTTTCAGCTCAGGAACAGCATTTTAAGCACAGACAAATTATCAGGGCTGGATTAACGTGAACTTCATGTTGACACACAAATTACTTCTTCAGAATGACTTGAAATGTGATAAATATGAAGGCAAATGGTGTTTGAGCTGACTTGGTTTGAAGGAATTGCATGGACAGCATATTTGACCAAACTGTGCATTTCAGCTCAGGAACAGCATTTTGAGCACAGACAAATCATCAGGGCTGGATTAATGTGAACTTCATGTTGACACACAAATAACTTCTTCAGAATGACTTGAAATGTGATAAATATGAAGGCCAATGATGTTTAAGGTGTTCTGGATTGAAGGAATTGCACGGACAGCATATTTTACCAAACTGTGCATTTCAGCTCTGGAACAGCATTTGAAGCGTATGGAAATCATTAAGGCTGCACGATTCTATACTTTATGTTTTCAAACAAATTTCTTCTTCAAAATTGTTTGAGAAGTAAAACAAGTGATGTTTGAGTTGGTTTGGTTTGAAGTGATTCGATGGAAAGCATATTTGTAAAAACTGTGCATTTCAGCTCATGAACAACATTTTAAGAGCAGATAAATCATGAGGTCTGTATTAACATGAACATAATGTTGACACACAAATGTCATCTTCAGAATGATTTGAGAAGTGATTAATATGATGTTTAATGATGTTTAACGTGCAACGGCTTGAAGGAATTGCATGCATAACATATTTGACCAAATTGTGCATTTCAGCTCCGGACCAGCATTTTAATAGCAGAAAATCATGACAGCTGTTTTTGACATGAACATAATGTTGACATACAAATTTCTTCTCCCAGAATGATTTGAGAAGTTGATAAATATGAAGGCCAATGATGTTTAACGTGGTTGGGCGTGAATGAACGACATGGACAGCATATTTGACCAAACTGTGCATTTCAGCTTAGGAAAAGCATTTTCAGAGCAGAAAATTGATGACAGATGTATTAACATGAAAATAATGTTGACACACAAATTTCTTCTTCAGAATGATTCGAGAAGTGATAAATAATGATGTTTAATGATGTTTAACGTGCAACGGCTTGAAGGAATTGCATGCATAACATATTTGACCAAATTGTGTATTTCAGCTCCGGACCACCATTTTAATAGCAGAAAAATCATGACAGCTGTTTTGACATGAACATAATGTTGACACACAAATTTTCTCTCCAGAATGATTTGAGAAGTGATAAATATGAAGGCCAATGATGTTTAACGTGGTGGGCCGTGAATGAATGACATGGACAGCATATTTGCACAAACTGTGCACTTCAGCTCTGGAACAGCATTTGAAGCGTATAGAAATCATTAAGGCTGCAACGATTCTACACTTTATGTTTTCAACAAATTCTTGTTCAACTGATTTGAGAAGTGATAAATATGAAGGCCAATGATGTTTAAGGTGTTCTATATTGAAGGAATGGCACGGACAGCATATTTGACCAAACTGTGCATTTCAGCTCTGGAACAGCATTTGAAGCGTATGGAAATCATTAAGGCTGCACCATTCTACACTTTATGTTTTTCAAAACAAATTTCTTCTTCAAAATTATTTGAGAAGTAAAACAAGTGATGTTTGAGTTGGTTTGGTTTGAAGTGATTCGATGGAAAGCATATTTGTCCAAACTGTGCATTTCAGCTCATGAACAGCATTTTAAGAGCAGATAAATTCATGAGGTCTGTATTAACATGAACATAATGTTGACACACAAATGTCATCTTCAGAATGATTTGAGAAGTGATTAATATGATGTTTAATGATGTTTAACGTCAACGGCTTAAAGGAATTGCATGCATAACATATTGACCAAATTGTGCATTTCAGCTCCGGACCAGCATTTAATAGCAGAAAAATCCATGACAGCTGTTTTGACATGAACATAATGTTGACACACAAATTTCTCTCCAGAATGATTTGAGAAGTGATAAATATGAGGCCAATGATGTTTAACGTGTTGGGCGTGAATGAACGACATGGACAGCATATTTGACCAAACTGTGCATTTCAGCTTAGGAAAAGCATTTTCAGAGCAGAAAATTGATGACAGATGTATTAACATGAAAATAATGTTGACACACAAATTTCTTCTTCAGAATGATTCGAGAAGTGATAAATATGATGTTTAATGATGTTTAACCGTGCAACGGCTTGAAGGAATTGCATGCATAACATATTGACCAAATTGTGTATTTCAGCTCCGGACCACCATTTTTAATAGCAGAAAAATCATGACAGCTGTTTTGACATGAACATAATGTTTGACACACAAATTTCTTCTCCAGAATGATTGAGAAGTGATAAATATGAAGGCCAATGATGTTTAACGTGGTTGGGCGTGAATGAATGACATGGACAGCATATTTGCACAAAACTGTGCACTTCAGCTCTGGAACAGCATTTGAAGCGTATAGAATCATTAGGCTGCACGATTCTACACTTTATGTTTTTCAAACAAATTCTTGTTCAACTGGATTTGAGAAGTGATAAATATGAAGGCCAATGATGTTTAAGGTGTTCTATATTGAAGGAATGGCACGGACAGCAATTTGACCAAACTGTGCATTTCAGCTCTGGAACAGGCATTTGAAGCGTATGGAAATCATTAAGCTGCACCATTCTACACTTTATGTTTTCAAACAAATTTCTTCTTCAAAATTATTTGAGAAGTTAAAACAAGTGATGTTTGAGTTGGTTTGGGTTTGAAGTTGATTCGATGGAAAGCATATTTGTCCAAACTGTGCATTTCAGCTCATGAACAGCATTTTGAGCAGATAAATCATGAGGTCTGTATTAACATGAACATAATGTTGACACACAAATCATCTTCAGAATGATTTGAGAAGTGATTAATATGATGTTTAATGATGTTTAACGTGCAACGGCTTGAAGGAATTGCATGCATAACATATTTGACCAAATTGTGCATTTCAGCTCCGGACCACCATTTTAATAGCAGAAAATCATGACAGCTGTTTTGACATGAACATAATGTTGACACACAAATTTCTTCTCCAGAATGATTTGAGAAGTGATAAATATGAAGGCCAATGATGTTTAACGTGGTTGGGCGTGAATGAACGACATGGACAGCATATTTGACCAAACTGTGCATTTCAGCTTAGGAAAAGCATTTTCAGAGCAGAAAATTGATGACAGATGTATTAGCATGAAAATAATGTTGACACACAAATTTCTTCTTCAGAATGATTCGAGAAGTGATAAATATGATGTTTAGTGATGTTTAACGTGCAACGGCTTGAAGGAATTGCATGCATAACATATTTGACCAAATTGTGCATTTCAGCTCCGGACCACCATTTTAATAGCAGAAAAATCATGACAGCTGTTTTGACATGAACATAATGTTGACACACAAATTTCTTCTCCAGAATGATTTGAGAAGTGATAAATATGAAGGCCAATGATGTTTAACGTGGTTGGGCGTGAATGAATGACATGGACAGCATATTTGCACAAACTGTGCACTTCAGCCTGGAACAGCATTTGAAGCGTATAGAAATCATTAAGGCTGCACGATTCTACACTTTATGTTTTCAAACAAATTTCTTGTTCAACTGATTTGAGAAGTGAAAATATGAAGGCCAATGATGTTTAAGGAGTTCTGGATTGAAGGAATGGCACGGACAGCATATTTGACCAAACTGTGCATTTCAGCTCTGGAACAGCATTTGAAGCGTATGGAAATCATTGAGGCTGCACGATTCTACACTTTATGTTTTCAAACAAATTTTTTCTTCAAACTGATTTGAGAAGTGATAAATATGAAGGCCAATGATGTTTAAGGTGTTCTGGAATTGAAGGAATTGCACGGACAGCATATTTGACCAAACTGTGCATTTCAGCTCAGGAACAGCATTTTGAGCACAGACAAATTATCAGGGCTGGATTAAGGTGAACTTCATGTTGACACACAAATAACTTCTTCAGAATGACTTAAAATGTGATAAATATGAAGGCAAATGGTGTTTGACCTGACTTGTTTCAAGGAATTGCATGGACAGCATATTTGACCAAACTGTGCATTTCAGCTCAGGAACAGCATTTTGAGCACAGACAAATTATCAGGGCTGGATTAAAGTGAACGTCATGTTGACACACAAATGACTTCTTCAGAATGACTTGAAATGGTGATAAATATGAAGGCAAATGATGTCAAGGTGTTCTGGTTTGACGGGATGCATGACAGTGTATTTTACCAAACTGTGCATTTCAGCTCAGGAACAGCATTTTTTAGTACAGACAAATTATCATGGCTGTATTAACGTGAAGTTCATGTTGACACACAAATTACTTCTTCAGAATGACTTGAAATGCGATAAATATGAAGGCAAATGATGTTAAGGTGTTCTGGTTTGAAGGAATTGCATATTTCAGCAATCTGTGCATTTAAGACCAGGACCAGCATTTGGAAGCTGAGAAAAATCATCAGGGTTGCATTAACGTGAAGTTCATGTTGACACACAACGATTTTCTTCAGATTGACTTGAAATGTGATAAATATGAAGATGTTTAAGGTGTTCTGGTTTATAAAGGAATGCATGGAGAATACCTTTGACCAAACTGAGAATTTAAGCTCAGGAACAGCATTTGAAGCTGAGAAAACTCATCAGGGCTGTATAAACATGAAGTTCATGTTGACACACAAATTACTTCTTCAGAATGACTTGAAATGTGATAAATATGAAGGCAAATGGTGTTTGAGCTGACTTGGTTTGAAGGAATTGCATGGACAGCATATTTGACCAAACTGTGCATTTCAGCTCAGGAACATGCATTTGTGAGCACAGACAAATTTCAGGGCTTGGATTAACGTGAACTCTCATGTTGACACAAAATTACTTTCTCAGGAATGACTCCATGATAGTTTTAAAAATATAGATGCAAATGATGTTTGAGCTGACTTGGTTAGAAGGAATTGCATGGACAGCAAATTAGACCAAACTGTGCATTTTCAAGCTCAGGATACAGCATTTTGAGCAGGAGACAAAATTATCAGCGCTGGATTAACGTTGAAGTTCATGTTGACAACACAAATTACTTCTCTCAAGAAGTGACTTGAAATGCGAAAAAATATGAGGCAAATGATGTTAAAAGTGTTTTGTTTGAAGTAATTGCATGGACAGCATATTTGACCAAACTGTGCATATGAGCTCAGGAACAGCATTTGAAGCTCGGAACACTCATCAGGGCTGCTTTAAAGTGAAGTTCATGTTGATAAAATATTTTTTTCTTCAGAATGACTTGAAATGCGAGAAATATGAAGTCAAATGATGCTCAAGGTGTTCTGGATTGAAGGGATGCATTTACAGTGTATTTGACCAAACTGTGCATTTCAGCTCACGAACAGCATTTTAACTACAGACAAAGTATCAGGGGTGTATTAACCTGAAGTTCATGTTGACACACAAATTACTTCTTCAGAATGACTTGATAGTTTTAAAATATGAATGCAAATGATGTTTGAGCTTACTTGGTTCGAAGGAATTGCATGGACAGCATATTAAACCAAACTGTGCATTTCAGCTCAGGAACAGCATTTTTAGCACAGACAAATTATCAGGGCTGGATTAACGTGAACTTCATGTTCACACACAAATGACTTCTTCAGAATGACTTGAAATGTGATAAATATGAAGGCAAATGATGTTTTAGCTGACTTGGTTTGAAGAAATTGCATGGACAGCATATTTGACCAAAGTTTGCATTTCAGCTCAGGAACAGCATTTTGAGCACAGACAATTTATCAGGTGTGTATTAACGTGAAGTTCATGTTGACACACAAATTACTTCTTCAGAATGACGTGAAATGCGATAAATATGAAGGCAAATGATGTTCAAGGTGTTCTGGTTTGAAGGAATTGCATATTTCAGCAAACTGTGCATTTAAGCCCATGACCAGCATTTGAAGCTGAGAAAAATCATCAGGGCTGTATAAACGTGAAGTTCATGTTGACAAAATATTTTTTTCTTCAGAATGACTTGAAATGCGAGAAATACGAAGTCAAATGATGTTCAAGGTGTTCTGGTTTGAAGGGTTACATTTACAGTGTATTTGACCAAACTGTGCATTTCCGCTCAGGAACAACATTTTAAGGACAGACAAATTATCAGGGCTGTATTAACGTGAAGTTCATGTTGACACACAAATTACTTCTTCAGAATGACTTGAAATGAAATAAA
>NW_026131326.1:0-26951 GCF_021347895.1 Acanthochromis polyacanthus
CAGAGAATGAACCCAAAGCGGTCAAACAAAGCCAGCAGCGTGAGGTGCTTGTGTGGCGTTTTCATGCTTATCCAAATCAGTTTGAAGAGAGAATGGTTTTAATCTGGCTGCGGACGGCAAAGGCCTTCATTCACTTTCCGAGGCCCGAGTCCCAACAACCAGGGGAACGGTCAGAACACGGCCGGCCGCAGTAGGATTGGTCATCCGTCCGACTGGCCGCAATACGACTGGACGGAGCCTTTGGCAACACGGGGAGGTGAGGTGCACTGGGCGTGGCCGGCATCTGCTACCCGTGACAAATGCAAGCGAGTCTCACCATGAGTGTGGTGCCTGTGACAACCAGGCTTTTGGGCTGCTTCTTCTGCAGAAAGGCAGACTTACTCTGGTTTCTCTTCATAACGTACAAGTCCTTCGCCTTTTACTAAAGACTTCCGTGGAGAGTGACTCAGTGAGTGTATTATTTTTGGCAGGCTTTGCCGTCTGGCAGAGCCATATCTGTTTGTTGAAAGCAAAGGAGCTGTGCTTGACAGATTTTTGGGCGGTGCTGAGTGGAGCTTGTGTGTGAGGTCACCAGGCAGAAGCCACTAAGCGCAGCCCGGTGAAAACAGTGCACCAAGCACAAGTGAGAACTGGCGCCAGGGGGCTGGGCCCGTTCAGCAAACGGTCATGGGTCATCGCTTCTCGCCTTTTGGCTAAGATCAAGTGTAGTATCTGTTCTTATCAGTTTAATATCTGATATGTCCTCCATGTGAGGACTACATATTAAACGCATTTTAGCACTGGGAGTGAACGAGGGGCTTGCTCCTTTCACTCCACGCATCGACCGGCATTGCAGTGCCGCCGGAAACGGTGCACCCTTCTCTGGCCTTGTGGAATGAAAGACACAGACATAAAAGGACAACCATGCAGCACACACTGTGAGGTCAGAGAATGAACCCAAAGCGGTCAAACAAAGCCAGCAGCGTGAGGTGCTTGTGTGGCGTTTTCATGCTTATCCAAATCAGTTTGAAGAGAGAATGGTTTTCTGGCTGCGGACGGCAAAGGCCTTCATTCACACTTTCCGGGACTTACTCTGGTTTCTCTTCATAACGTACAAGTCTTTCGCCTTTTACTAAAGACTTCCGTGGAGAGTGACTCCAACGAGTTTATCCTATTTTTGGCAGGCTTTGCCGTCTGGCAGAGCCATATCTGTTTGTTGAAAGCAAAGGAGCTGTGCTTGACAGATTTTTGGGCGGTGCTGAGTGGAGCTTGTGTGTGAGGTCACCAGGCAGAAGCCACTAGCGCAGCCCGGTGAAAACAGTGCACCAGCACAAGTGAGAACTGCGCCAGGGGGCTGGGCCCGTTCAGCAAACGGTCATGGGTCATCGCTTCTCGGCCTTTTGGCTAAGATCAAGTGTAGTATCTGTTCTTATCAGTTTAATATCTGATATGTCCTCCATGTGAGGACTACATATTAAACGCATTTTTAGCACTGGGAGCTGAACGAGGGGCTTGCTCCTTTCACTCCACGCATCGACCCGGCATTGCAGTGCCGCCGGAACGGTGCACCCTTCTCTGGCCTTGTGGAATGAAAAGACACAGACATAAAAGAACAACTGCAGCACACACTGTGAGGTCAGAGAATGAACCCAAAGCGGTCAAACAAAGCCAGCAGCGTGAGGTGCTTGTGTGGCGTTTTCATGCTTATCCAAATCAGTTTGAAGAGAGAATGGTTTTAATCTGGCTGCGGACGGCAAAGGCCTTTATTCACTTTCCGAGGCCCGAGTCCCAACACCAGGGGAACGGTCAGAACACGGCCGGCCGCAGTAGGATTGGTCATCCGTCCGACTGGCCGCAATACGACTGGACGGAGCCTTTGGCAACACGGGGAGGTGAGGTGCACTGGGCGTGGCCCGGCATCTGCTACCCGTGACCAATGCAAGCGAGTCTCACCATGAGTGTGGTGCCTGTGACAACCAGGCTTTTGGGCTGCTTCTTCTGCAGAAAGGCAGACTTACTCTGGTTTCTCTTCATAACGTACAAGTCTTTCGCCTTTTACTAAAGACTTCCGTGGAGAGTGACTCCAACGAGTTATCCTATTTTTGGCAGGCTTTGCCGTCTGGCAGAGCCATATCTGTTTGTTGAAAGCAAAGGAGCTGTGCTTGACAGATTTTTGGGCGGTGCTGAGTGGAGCTTGTGTGTGAAGGTCACCAGGCAGAAGCCCACTAGCGCAGACCGGTGAAAACAGTGCACCAGCACAAGTAGAACTGCGCAGGGGGCTGGGCCCGTTCAGCAAACGGTTCATGGGTCATCGCTTCTCGCCTTTTTGGCTAAGATCAGTGTAGTATCTGTTCTTATCAGTTTTAATATCTGATATGTCCTCCATGTGAGGACTACATATTAAACGCATTTTTAGCACTGGAGCTGAACGAGGGGCTTGCTCCTTTCACTCCACGCATCGACCCGGCATTGCAGTGCGCCTTGAAACGGTGCACCCTTCTCTGGCCTTGTGGAATGAAAAGACACAGACATAAAAGGACAACCACTGCAGCACACACTGTGGAGGTCAGAGAATGAACCCAAAGCGGTCAAAACAAAGCCAGCAGCGTGAGGTGCTTGTGTTGGCGTTTTCATGCTTATCCAAATCAGTTTGAAGAGAGAATGGTTTTAATCTGGCTGCGGACGGCAAAAGGCCTTCATTCACACTTTCCGGGACTTACTCTGGTTTCTCTTCATAACGTACAAGTCTTTCGCCTTTACTAAAGACTTCCGTGGAGAGTGACTCCAACGAGTGTATTCTATTTTTGGCAGGCTTTGCCGTCTGGCAGAGCCATATCTGTTTGTTGAAAGCAAAGGAGCTGTGCTTGACAGATTTTGGCGGTGCTGAGTGGAGCTTGTGTGTGAGGTCACCAGGCAGAAGCCACTAGCGCAGCCCGGTGAAAACAGTGCACCAGCACAAGTGAGAACTGCGGCCAGGGGGCTGGCCCGTTCAGCAAACGGTCATGGGTCATCGCTTCTCGGCCTTTTTGGCTAAGATCAAGTGGTAGTATC
The DNA here is from genome assembly GCF_021347895.1 of Acanthochromis polyacanthus. NCBI lineage: Eukaryota > Metazoa > Chordata > Actinopteri > Pomacentridae > Acanthochromis > Acanthochromis polyacanthus. The sequence continues at coordinate 3,031 of NW_026131326.1, forward strand.
TGTTCTTAATCAGTTTTAATATCTGATATGTCCTCCATGTGAGGACTACGTATTAAACGCATTTTTAGCACTGGGAGCTGAACGAGGGGCTTGCTCCTTTCACTCCACGCATCGACCCGGCATTGCAGTGCCGCCGGAAACGGTGCACCCTTCTCTGGCCTTGTGGAATGAAAAGACACAGACATAAAAGGCAACCACTGCAGCACACACCTGTGAGGTCAGAGAATGAACCCAAAGCGGTCAAACAAAGCCAGCAGCGTGAGGTGCTTGTGTGGCGTTTTCATGCTTATCCAAATGCAGTTTGAAGAGAGAATGGTTTTAATCTGGCTGCGGACGGCAAAGGCCTTCATTCACACTTTCCGAGGCCCGAGTCCAAACACCAGCGGGAACGGTCAGACACGGCCGGCCGCAGTAGGATTGGTCATCCGTCCGACTGGCCGCAATACGAACTGGACGGAGCCTTTTGGCAACACGGGGAGGTGACGGTGCACTGGGCGTGGCCCGGCATCTGCTACCGTGACCAATGCAAGCGAGTCTCACCATGAGTGGTGGTGGCCTGTGGACAACCAGGCTTTGGGCTGCTTTCTTCTGCAGAAGGCCAGACTTACTCTGGTTTCCTCTTCAAAGCGTACAATGTCTTTTGCCTTTTTACTAAAGACTTCCGTGGAGAGTGACTCCAACGAGTTTATCCTATTTTTTGGCAGGCTTTGCCGTCTGGCAAGAGCATATCTGTTTGTTGAAAGCAAAGGAGCTGTGCTTGACAGATTTTTGGGCGGTGCTGAGTGAGCTTGTGTGTGAGGTCACCAGGCAGAAGCCACTCGCGCAGCCCGGTGAAAACAGTGCACCAGCACAAGTGAGAACTGCGCCAGGGGGCTGGGCCCGTTCAGCAACGGTCCATGGGTCATCGCTTTCGCCTTTTGGCTAAGATCAAGTGTAGTATCTGTTCTTATCAGTTTAATATTCTGATATGTCCTCCATGTGAGGACTACATATTAAACGCATTTTTAGCACTGGGAGCTGAACGAGGGGCTTGCTCCGTTCACTCCACGCATCGACCCGGCATTGCAGTGCCGCCGGAAACGGTGCACCTTCTCTGGCCTGTGGAATGAAAGACACAGACATAAAAGGACAACCACTGCAGCAACACACTGTGAGGTCAGAGAATGAACCCAAAGCGGTCAAACAAAGCCAGCAGCGTGAGGTGCTTGTGTGGCGTTTTCATGCTTATCCAAATCAGTTTGAAGAGAGAATGGTTTTAATCTGGCTGCGGACGGCAAAGGCCTTCATTCACACTTTCCGAGGCCCGAGTCCCAACAACCAGGGGAACGGTCAGAACACGGCCGGCCGCAGTAGGATTGGTCATCCGTCCGACTGGCCGCAATACGACTGGACGGAGCCTTTGGCAACACGGGGAGGTGAGGTGCACTGGGCGTGGCCCGGCATCTGCTACCGTGACCAATGCAAGCGAGTCTCACCATGAGTGTGGTGCCTGTGACAACCAGGCTTTTGGGCTGCTTCTTCTGCAGAAAGGCAGACTTACTCTGGTTTCTCTTCATAACGTACAAGTCTTTCGCCTTTTACTAAAGACTTCCGTGGAGAGTGACTCCAGTGAGTGTATTCTATTTTTGGCAGGCTTTGCCGTCTGGTAGAGCCATATCTGTTTGTTGAAAGCAAAGGAGCTGTGCTTGACAGATTTTTGGGCGGTGCTGAGTGGAGCTTGTGTGTGAGGTCACCAGGCAGAAGCCACTAGCGCAGCCCGGTGAAAACAGTGCACCAGCACAAGTGAGAACTGCGCCAGGGGGCTGGGCCCGTTCAGCAAACGGTCATGGGTCATCGCTTCTCGGCCTTTTGGCTAAGATCAAGTGTAGTATCTGTTCTTATCAGTTTAATATCTGATATGTCCTCCATGTGAGGACTACATATTAACGCATTTTTAGCACTGGGAGCTGAACGAGGGGCTTGCTCCTTTCACTCCACGCATCCACCCGGCATTGCAGTGCCGCCGGAAACGGTGCACCCTTCTCTGGCCTTGTGGAATGAAAAGACACAAACATAAAAGGACAACCACTGCAGCACACACTGTGAGGTCAGAGAATGAACCCAAAGCGGTCAAACAAAGCCAGCAGCGTGAGGTGCTTGTGTGGCGTTTTCATGCTTATCCAAATCAGTTTGAAGAGAGAATGGTTTTAATCTGGCTGCGGACGGCAAAGGCCTTTATTCACTTTCCGAGGCCCGAGTCCCAACAACCAGGGGAACGGTCAGAACACGGCCGGCCGCAGTAGGATTGGTCATCCGTCCGACTGGCCGCAATACGACTGGACGGAGCCTTTGGCAACACGGGGAGGTGAGGTGCACTGGGCGTGGCCCGGCATCTGCTACCCGTGACCAATGCAAGCGAGTCTCACCATGAGTGTGGTGCCTGTGACAACCAGGCTTTTGGGCTGCTTCTTCTGCAGAAAGGCAGACTTACTCTGGTTTCTCTTCATAACTTACAAGTCCTTCGCCTTTTACTAAAGACTTCCGTGGAGAGTGTCTCCAGTGAGTGTATTCTATTTTGGCAGGCTTTGCCGTCTGGCAGAGCCATATCTGTTTGTTGAAAGCAAAGGAGCTGTGCTTGACAGATTTTTGGGCGGTGCTGAGTGGAGCTTGTGTGTGAGGTCACCAGGCAGAAGCCACTAGCGCAGCCCGGTGAAAACAGTGCACCAGCACAAGTGAGAACTGCGCCAGGGGGCTGGGCCCGTTCAGCAAACGGTCATGGGTCATCGCTTCTCGGCCTTTTGGCTAAGATCAAGTGTAGTATCTGTTCTTATCAGTTTAATATCTGATATGTCCTCCATGTGAGGACTACATATTAAACGCATTTTTAGCACTGGGAGCTGAACGAGGGGCTTGCTCCTTTCACTCCACGCATCGACCCGGCATTGCAGTGCCGCCGGAAACGGTGCACCCTTCTCTGGCCTTTTGGAATGAAAAGACACAGACATAAAAGGACAACCACTGCAGCACACACTGTGAGGTCAGAGAATGAACCCAAAGCGGTCAAACAAAGCCAGCAGCGTGAGGTGCTTGTGTGGCGTTTTCATGCTTATCCAAATCAGTTTGAAGAGAGAATGGTTTTAATCTGGCTGCGGACGGCAAAGGCCTTCATTCACACTTTCCGGGACTTACTCTGGTTTCTCTTCATAACGTACAAGTCTTTCGCCTTTTACTAAAGACTTCCGTGGAGAGTGACTCCAACGAGTGTATTCTATTTTTGGCAGGCTTTGCCGTCTGGCAGAGCCATATCTGTTTGTTGAAAGCAAAGGAGCTGTGCTTGACAGATTTTTGGGCGGTGCTGAGTGGAGCTTGTGTGTGAGGTCACCAGGCAGAAGCCACTAGCGCAGCCCGGTGAAAACAGTGCACCAGCACAAGTGAGAACTGCGCCAGGGGGCTGGGCCCGTTCAGCAAACGGTCATGGGTCATCGCTTCTCGGCCTTTTGGCTAAGATCAAGTGTAGTATCTGTTCTTATCAGTTTAATATCTGATATGTCCTCCATGTGAGGACTACATATTAAACGCATTTTTAGCACTGGGAGCTGAACGAGGGGCTTGCTCCTTTCACTCCACGCATCGACCCGGCATTGCAGTGCCGCCGGGAACGGTGCACCCTTCTCTGGCCTTGTGGAATGAAAAGACACAGACATAAAAGGACAACCACTGCAGCACACACTGTGAGGTCAGAGAATGAACCCAAAGCGGTCAAACAAAGCCAGCAGCGTGAGGTGCTTGTGTGGCGTTTTCATGCTTATCCAAATCAGTTTGAAGAGAGAATGGTTTTAATCTGGCTGCGGACGGCAAAGGCCTTCATTCACACTTTCGAGGCCCGAGTCCCAACAACCAGGGGAACGGTCAGAACACGGCCGGCCGCAGTAGGATTGGTCATCCGTCCGACTGGCCGCAATACGACTGGACGGAGCCTTTGGCAACACGGGGAGGTGAGGTGCACTGGGCGTGGCCCGGCATCTGCTACCCGTGACCAATGCAAGCGAGTCTCACCATGAGTGTGGTGCCTGTGACAACCAGGCTTTTGGGCTGCTTCTTCTGCAGAAAGGCAGACTTACTCTGGTTTCTCTTCATAACGTACAAGTCTTTCGCCTTTTACTAAAGACTTCCGTGGAGAGTGACTCCAACGAGTTTATCCTATTTTTGGCAGGCTTTGCCGTCTGGCAGAGCCATATCTGTTTGTTGAAAGCAAAGGAGCTGTGCTTGACAGATTTTGGGCGGTGCTGAGTGGAGCTTGTGTGTGAGGTCACCAGGCAGAAGCCACTAGCGCAGCCCGGTGAAAACAGTGCACCAGCACAAGTGAGAACTGCGCCAGGGGGCTGGGCCCGTTCAGCAAACGGTCATGGGTCATCGCTTCTCGGCCTTTTGGCTAAGATCAAGTGTAGTATCTGTTCTTATCAGTTTAATATCTGATATGTCCTCCATGTGAGGACTACATATTAAACGCATTTTTAGCACTGGGAGCTGAACGAGGGGCTTGCTCCTTTCACTCCACGCATCGACCCGGCATTGCAGTGCCGCCGGGAAACGGTGCACCCTTCTCTGGCCTTGTGGAATGAAAAGACACAGACATAAAAGGACAACCACTGCAGCACACACTGTGAGGTCAGAGAATGAACCCAAAGCGGTCAAACAAAGCCAGCAGCGTGAGGTGCTTGTGTGGCGTTTTCATGCTTATCCAAATCAGTTTGAAGAGAGAATGGTTTTAATCTGGCTGCGGACGGCAAAGGCCTTCATTCACACTTTCCGGGACTTACTCTGGTTTCTCTTCATAACGTACAAGTCTTTCGCCTTTTACTAAAGACTTCTGTGGAGAGTGACTCCAACGAGTTTATTCTCTCTTTGGCAGGCTTTGCCGTCTGGCAGAGCCATATCTGTTTGTTGAAAGCAAAGGAGCTGTGCTTGACAGATTTTTGGGCGGTTCTGAGTGGAGCTTGTGTGTGAGGTCACCAGGCAGAAGCCACTGGCGCAGCCCGGTGAAAACAGTGCACCAGCACAAGTGAAAACTGCGCCAGGGGGCTGGGCCCGTTCAGCAAACGGTCATGGGTCATCGCTTCTCGGCCTTTTGGCTAAGATCAAGTGTAGTATCTGTTCTTATCAGTTTAATATCTGATATGTCCTCCATGTGAGGACTACATATTAAACGCATTTTTAGCACTGGGAGCTGAACGAGGGGCTTGCTCCTTTCACTCCACGCATCGACCCGGCATTGCAGTGCCGCCGGAACGGTGCACCCTTCTCTGGCCTTGTGGAATGAAAAGACACAGACATAAAAGGACAACCACTGCAGCACACACTGTGAGGTCAGAGAATGAACCCAAAGCGGTCAAACAAAGCCAGCAGCGTGAGGTGCTTGTGTGGCGTTTTCATGCTTATCCAAATCAGTTTGAAGAGAGAATGGTTTTAATCTGGCTGCGGACGGCAAAGGCCTTCATTCACACTTTCCGGGACTTCCTCTGGTTTCTCTTCGTAACGTACAAGTCTTTCGCCTTTTACTAAAGACTTCCGTGGAGAGTGACTCCAACGAGTTTATCCTCTTTTTGGCAGGCTTTGCCGTCTGGCAGAGCCATATCTGTTTGTTGAAAGCAAAGCAGCTGTGCTTGACACATTTTTGGGCGGTGCTGAGTGGAGCTTGTATGTGAGGTCACCAGGCAGAAGCCACTAGCGCAGCCCGGTGAAAACAGTGCACCAGCACAAGTGAGAACTGCGCCAGGGGACTGGGCCCGTTCAGCAAACGGTCATGGGTCATCGCTTCTCGGCCTTTTGGCTTAGATCAAGTGTAGTATCTGTTCTTATCAGTTTAATATCTGATATGTCCTCCATGTGAGGACTACATATTAAACGCATTTTTAGCACTGGGAGCTGAACGAGGGACTTGCTCCTTTCACTCCACGCATCGACCCGGCATTGCAGTGCCGCCGGGAACGGTGCACCCTTCTCTGGCCTTGTGGAATGAAAAGACACAGACATAAAGGACAACCACTGCAGCACACACTGTGAGGTCAGAGAATGAACCCAAAGCGGTCAAACAAAGCCAGCAGCGTGAGGTGCTTGTGTGGCGTTTTCATGCTTATCCAAATCAGTTTGAAGAGAGAATGGTTTTAATCTGGCTGCGGACGGCAAAGGCCTTCATTCACACTTTCCGAGGCCCGAGTCCCAACAACCAGGGGAACGGTCAGAAACACGGCCGGCCGCAGTAGGATTGGTCATCCGTCCGACTGGCCGCAATACGACTGGACGGAGCCTTTGGCAACACGGGGAGGTGAGGTGCACTGGGCGTGGCCCGGCATCTGCTACCCGTGACAAATGCAAGCGAGTCTCACCATGAGTGTGGTGCCTGTGACAACCAGGCTTTTGGGCTGCTTCTTCTGCAGAAAGGCAGACTTACTCTGATTTCTCTCATAACGTACAAGTCTTTCGCCTTTTACTAAAGACTTCCGTGGAGAGTGACTCCAACGAGTTATTCCTATTTTTGGCAGGCTTTGCCGTCTGGCAGAGCCATATCTGTTTGTTGAAAGCAAAGGAGCTGTGCTTGACAGATTTTTGGGCGGTGCTGAGTGGAGCTTGTGTGTGAGGTCACCAGGCAGAAGCCACTGGCGCAGGCCGGTGAAAACAGTGCACCAGCACAAGTGAGAACTGCGCCAGGGGGCTGGGCCCGTTCAGCAAACGGTCATGGGTCATCGCTTCTCGGCCTTTTGGCTAAGATCAAGTGTAGTATCTGTTCTTATCAGTTTAATATCTGATATGTCCTCCATGTGAGGACTACATATTAAACGCATTTTAGCACTGGGAGCTGAACGAGGGGCTTGCTCCTTTCACTCCACGCATCGACCCGGCATTGCAGTGCCGCCGGAAACGGTGCACCCTTCTCTGGCCTTGTGGAATGAAAAGACACAGACATAAAAGGACAACCACTGCAGCACACACTGTGAGGTCAGAGAATGAACCCAAAGCGGTCAAACAAAGCCAGCAGCGTGAGGTGCTTGTGTGGCGTTTTCATGCTTATCCAAATCAGTTTGAAGAGAGAATGGTTTTAATCTGGCTGCGGACGGCAAAGGCCTTCATTCACACTTTCCGGGACTTCCTCTGGTTTCTCTTCGTAACGTACAAGTCTTTCGCCTTTTACTAAAGATTTCCGTGGAGAGTGACTCCAACGAGTTTATCCTCTTTTTGGCAGGCTTTGCCGTCTGGCAGAGCCATATCTGTTTGTTGAAAGCAAAGCAGCTGTGCTTGACAGATTTTTGGGCGGTGCTGAGTGGAGCTTGTGTGTGAGGTCACCAGGCAGAAGCCACTAGCGCAGCCCGGTGAAAACAGTGCACCAGCACAAGTGAGAACTGCGCCAGGGGGCTGGGCCCGTTCAGCAAACGGTCATGGGTCATCGCTTCTCGGCCTTTTGGCTAAGATCAAGTGTAGTATCTGTTCTTATCAGTTTAATATCTGATATGTCCTCCATGTGAGGACTACATATTAAACGCATTTTTAGCACTGGGAGCTGAACGAGGGGCTTGCTCCTTTCACTCCACGCATCCACCCGGCATTGCAGTGCCGCCGGAACGGTGCACCCTTCTCTGGCCTTGTGGAATGAAAAGACACAGACATAAAAGGACAACCACTGCAGCACACACTGTGAGGTCAGAGAATGAACCCAAAGCGGTCAAACAAAGCCAGCAGCGTGAGGTGCTTGTGTGGCGTTTTCATGCTTATCCAAATCAGTTTGAAGAGAGAATGGTTTTAATCTGGCTGCGGACGGCAAAGGCCTTCATTCACACTTTCCGGGACTTACTCTGGTTTCTCTTCATAACGTACAAGTCTTTCGCCTTTTACTAAAGACTTCCGTGGAGAGTGACTCCAACGAGTTTATCCTATTTTTGGCAGGCTTTGCCGTCTGGCAGAGCCATATCTGTTTGTTGAAAGCAAAGGAGCTGTGCTTGACAGATTTTTGGGCGGTGCTGAGTGGAGCTTGTGTGTGAGGTCACCAGGCAGAAGCCACTAGCGCAGCCCGGTGAAATCAGTGCACCAGCACAAGTGAGAACTGCGCCAGGGGGCTGGGCCCGTTCAGCAAACGGTCATGGGTCATCGCTTCTCGGCCTTTTGGCTAAGATCAAGTGTAGTATCTGTTCTTATCAGTTTAATATCTGATATGTCCTCCATGTGAGGACTACATATTAAACGCATTTTTAGCACTGGGAGCTGAACGAGGGGACTTGCTCCTTTCACTCCACGCATCGACCCGGCATTGCAGTGCCGCCGGGAACGGTGCACCCTTCTCTGGCCTTGTGGAATTAAAAGACACAGACATAAAGGACAACCACTGCAGCACACACTGTGAGATCAGAGAATGAACCCAAAGCGGTCAAGCAAAGCCAGCAGCGTGAGGTGCTTGTGTGGCGTTTTCATGCTTATCCAAATCAGTTTGAAGAGAGAATGGCCTTTATTCACTTTCCGAGGCCCGAGTCCCAACAACCAGGGAACGGTCAGAACACGGGCCGCCGCAGTAGGATTGGTCATCCGTCCGACTGGCCGCAATACGACTGGACGGAGCCTTTGGCACACGGGGAGGTGAGGTGCACTGGGCGTGGCCGGCATCTGCTACCCGTGACCAATGCAAGCGAGTCTCACCATGAGTGTGGTGCCTGTGACAACCAGGCTTTTGGGCTGCTTCTTCTGCAGAAGGCAGACTTACTCTGGTTTCTCTTCATAACGTACAAGTCTTTTGCCTTTTACTAAAGACTTCCGTGGAGAGTGACTCCAACGAGTGTATTCTATTTTTGGCAGGCTTTGCCGTTGGCAGAGCCATATCTGTTTGTTGAAAGCAAAGGAGCTGTGCTTGACAGATTTTTGGGCGGTGCTGAGTGGAGCTTGTGTGTGAGGTCACCAGGCAGAAGCACGAGCGCAGCCGGTGAAAACAGTGCACCAGCACAAGTGAGAACTGCGCCAGGGGCTGGGCCCGTTCAGCAACGGTCATGGGTCATCGCTTCTCGGCTTTTGGCTAAGATCAAGTGTAGTATCTGTTCTTATCAGTTTAATATCTGATATGTCCTCCCATGTGAGGACTACATATTAAACGCATTTTTAGCACTGGGAGCTGAACGAGGGGCTTGCTCCTTTCACTCCACGCATCGACCCGGCATTGCAGTGCCGCCGGGAACGGTGCACCCTTCTCTGGCCTTGTGGAATGAAAAGACACAGACATAAAAGAACAACCACTGCAGCACACACTGTGAGATCAGAGAATGAACCCAAAGCGGTCAAACAAAGCCAGCAGCGTGAGGTGCTTGTGTGGCGTTTTCATGCTTATCCAAATCAGTTTGAAGAGAGAATGGTTTTAATCTGGCTGCGGACGGCAAAGGCCTTTATTCACACTTTCCGAGGCCCGAGTCCCAACAACCAGGGGAACGGTCAGAACACGGCCGGCCGCAGTAGGATTGGTCATCCGTCCGACTGGCCGCAATACGACTGGACGGAGCCTTTGGCAACACGGGGAGGTGAGGTGCACTGGGCGTGGCCCGGCATCTGCTACCCGTGACCAATGCAAGCGAGTCTCACCATGAGTGTGGTGCCTGTGACAACCAGGCTTTTGGGCTGCTTCTTCTGCAGAAAGGCAGACTTACTCTGGTTTCTCTTCATAACGTACAAGTCTTTCGCCTTTTACTAAAGACTTCCGTGGAGAGTGACTCCAGTGAGTGTATTCTATTTTGGCAGGCTTTGCCGTCTGGTAGAGCCATATCTGTTTGTTGAAAGCAAAGGAGCTGTGCTTGACAGATTTTTGGGCGGTGCTGAGTGGAGCTTGTGTGTGAGGTCACCAGGCAGAAGCCACTAGCGCAGCCCGGTGAAAACAGTGCACCAGCACAAGTGAGAACTGCGCCAGGGGGCTGGGCCCGTTCAGCAAACGGTCATGGGTCATCGCTTCTCGGCCTTTTGGCTAAGATCAAGTGTAGTATCTGTTCTTATCAGTTTAATATCTGATATGTCCTCCATGTGAGGACTACATATTAAACGCATTTTTAGCACTGGGAGCTGAACGAGGGGCTTGCTCCTTTCACTCCACGCATCCACCCGGCATTGCAGTGCCGCCGGAAACGGTGCACCCTTCTCTGGCCTTGTGGAATGAAAAGACACAAACATAAAAGGACAACCACTGCAGCACACACTGTGAGGTCAGAGAATGAACCCAAAGCGGTCAAAACAAAGCCAGCAGCGTGAGGTGCTTGTGTGGCGTTTTCATGCTTATCCAAATCAGTTTGAAGAGAGAATGGTTTTAAATCTGGCTGCGGACGGCAAAGGCCTTTATTCACTTTCCGAGGCCCGAGTCCCAACAACCAGGGAACGGTCAGAACACGGCCGGCCGCAGTAGGATTGGTCATCCGTCCGACTGGCCGCAATACGACTGGACGGAGCCTTTGGCAACACGGGGAGGTGAGGTGCACTGGGCGTGGCCCGGCATCTGCTACCCGTGACCAATGCAAGCGAGTCTCACCATGAGTGTGGTGCCTGTGACAACCAGGCTTTTGGGCTGCTTCTTCTGCAGAAAGGCAGACTTACTCTGGTTTCTCTTCATAACGTACAAGTCTTTCGCCTTTTACTAAAGACTTCCGTGGAGAGTGACTCCAGTGAGTGTATTCTATTTTTGGCAGGCTTTGCCGTCTGGTAGAGCCATATCTGTTTGTTGAAAGCAAAGGAGCTGTGCTTGACAGATTTTTGGGCGGTGCTGAGTGGAGCTTGTGTGTGAGGTCACCAGGCAGAAGCCACTAGCGCAGCCCGGTGAAAACAGTGCACCAGCACAAGTGAGAACTGCGCCAGGGGGCTGGGCCCGTTCAGCAAACGGTCATGGGTCATCGCTTCTCGGCCTTTTGGCTAAGATCAAGTGTAGTATCTGTTCTTATCAGTTTAATATCTGATATGTCCTCCATGTGAGGACTACATATTAAACGCATTTTTAGCACTGGGAGCTGAACGAGGGGCTTGCTCCTTTCACTCCACGCATCCACCCGGCATTGCAGTGCCGCCGGAAACGGTGCACCCTTCTCTGGCCTTGTGGAATGAAAAGACACAAACATAAAAGGACAACCACTGCAGCACACACTGTGAGGTCAGAGAATGAACCCAAAGCGGTCAAACAAAGCCAGCAGCGTGAGGTGCTTGTGTGGCGTTTCATGCTTATCCAAATCAGTTTGAAGAGAGAATGGTTTTAATCTGGCTGCGGACGGCAAAGGCCTTTATTCACTTTTCGAGGCCCGAGTCCCAACAACCAGGGGAACGGTCAGAACACGGCCGGCCGCAGTAGGATTGGTCATCCGTCCGACTGGCCGCAATACGACTGGACGGAGCCTTTGGCAACACGGGGAGGTGAGGTGCACTGGGCGTGGCCCGGCATCTGCTACCCGTGACCAATGCAAGCGAGTCTCACCATGAGTGTGGTGCCTGTGACAACCAGGCTTTTGGGCTGCTTCTTCTGCAGAAAGGCAGACTTACTCTGGTTTCTCTTCATAACTTACAAGTCCTTCGCCTTTTACTAAAGACTTCCGTGGAGAGTGACTCCAGTGAGTGTATTCTATTTTTGGCAGGCTTTGCCGTCTGGCTGAGCCATATCTGTTTGTTGAAAGCAAAGGAGCTGTGCTTGACAGATTTTTGGGCGGTGCTGAGTGGAGCTTGTGTGTGAGGTCACCAGGCAGAAGCCACTAGCGCAGCCCGGTGAAAACAGTGCACCAGCACAAGTGAGAACTGCGCCAGGGGCTGGGCCCGTTCAGCAAACGGTCATGGGTCATCGCTTCTCGGCCTTTTGGCTAAGATCAAGTGTAGTATCTGTTCTTATCAGTTTAATATCTGATATGTCCTCCATGTGAGGACTACATATTAAACGCATTTTTAGCACTGGGAGCTGAACGAGGGCTTGCTCCTTTCACTCCACGCATCGACCCGGCATTGCAGTGCCGCCGGAAACGGTGCACCCTTCTCTGGCCTTGTGGAATGAAAAGACACAGACATAAAAGGACAACCACTGCAGCACACACTGTGAGGTCAGAGAATGAACCCAAAGCGGTCAAACAAAGCCAGCAGCGTGAGGTGCTTGTGTGGCGTTTTCATGCTTATCCAATCAGTTTGAAGAGAGAATGGTTTTAATCTGGCTGCGGACGGCAAAGGCCTTCATTCACACTTTCCGGGACTTACTCTGGTTTCTCTTCATAACGTACAAGTCTTTCGCCTTTTACTAAGACTTCCGTGGAGAGTGACTCCAACGAGTGTATTCTATTTTTGGCAGGCTTTGCCGTCTGGCAGAGCCATATCTGTTTGTTGAAAGCAAAGGAGCTGTGCTTGACAGATTTTTGGGCGGTGCTGAGTGGAGCTTGTGTGTGAGGTCACCAGGCAGAAGCCACTAGCGCAGCCCGGTGAAAACAGTGCACCAGCACAAGTGAGAACTGCGCCAGGGGGCTGGGCCCGTTCAGCAAACGGTCATGGGTCATCGCTTCTCGGCCTTTTGGCTAAGATCAAGTGTAGTATCTGTTCTTATCAGTTTAATATCTGATATGTCCTCCATGTGAGCGACTACATATTAAACGCATTTTTAGCACTGGGAGCTGAACGAGGGGCTTGCTCCTTTCACTCCACGCATCCACCCGGCATTGCAGTGCCGCCGGGAACGGTGCACCCTTCTCTGGCCTTGTGGAATGAAAAGACACAGACATAAAAGGACAACCACTGCAGCACACACTGTGAGGTCAGAGAATGAACCCAAAGCGGTCAAACAAAGCCAGCAGCGTGAGGTGCTTGTGTGGCGTTTTCATGCTTATCCAAATCAGTTTGAAGAGAGAATGGTTTTAATCTGGCTGCGGACGGCAAAGGCCTTCATTCACACTTTCCGGGACTTACTCTGGTTCTCTTCATAACGTACAAGTCTTTCGCCTTTTACTAAAGACTTCCGTGGAGAGTGACTCCAACGAGTGTATTCTATTTTGGCAGGCTTTGCCGTCTGGCAGAGCCATATCTGTTTGTTGAAAGCAAAGGAGCTGTGCTTGACAGATTTTTGGGCGGTGCTGAGTGGAGCTTGTGTGTGAGGTCACCAGGCAGAAGCCACTAGCGCAGCCCGGTGAAAACAGTGCACCAGCACAGTGAGAACTGCGCCAGGGGGCTGGGCCCGTTCAGCAAACGGTCATGGGTCATCGCTTCTCGGCCTTTTGGCTAAGATCAAGTGTAGTATCTGTTCTTATCAGTTTAATATCTGATATGTCCTCCATGTGAGGACTACATATTAAACGCATTTTTAGCACTGGGAGCTGAACGAGGGGCTTGCTCCTTTCACTCCACGCATCGACCCGGCATTGCAGTGCCGCCGGAAACGGTGCACCCTTCTCTGCCTTGTGGAATGAAAAGACACAGACATAAAAGGACAACCACTGCAGCACACACTGTGAGGTCAGAGAATGAACCCAAAGCGGTCAAACAAAGCCAGCAGCGTGAGGTGCTTGTGTGGCGTTTTCATGCTTTCCAAATCAGTTTGAAGAGAGAATGGTTTTTAATCTGGCTGCGGACGGCAAAGGCCTTCATTCACACTTTCCGGACTTACTCTGGTTTCTCTTCATAACGTACAAGTCTTTCGCCTTTTACTAAAGACTTCCGTGGAGAGTGACTCCAACGAGTTTATCCTATTTTTGGCAGGCTTTGCCGTCTGGCAGAGCCATATCTGTTTGTTGAAAGCAAAGGAGCTGTGCTTGACAGATTTTTGGGCAGTGCTGAGTGGAGCTTGTGTGTGAGGTCACCAGGCAGAAGCCACTAGCGCAGCCCGTGAAAACAGTGCACCAGCACAAGTGAGAACTGCGCCAGGGGGCTGGGCCCGTTCAGCAAACGGTCATGGGGTCATCGCTTCTCGGCCTTTTGGCTAAGATCAAGTGTAGTATCTGTTCTTATCAGTTTAATATTGATATGTCCTCCATGTGAGGACTACATATTAAACGCATTTTAGCACTGGGAGCTGAACGAGGGGCTTGCTCCTTTCACTCCACGCATCCACCCGGCATTGCAGTGCCGCCGGGAACGGTGCACCCTTCTCTGGCCTTGTGGAATGAAAAGACACAGACATAAAAGGACAACCACTGCAGCACACACTGTGAGGTCAGAGAATGAACCCAAAAGCGGTCAAACAAAGCCAGCAGCGTGAGGTGCTTGTGTGGCGTTTCATGCTTATCCAAATCAGTTTGAAGAGAGAATGGTTTAATCTGGCTGCGGACGGCAAAGGCCTTCATTCACACTTTCCGGGACTTACTCTGGTTTCTCTTCATAACGTACAAGTCTTTCGCCTTTTACTAAAGACTTCCGTGGAGAGTGACTCCAACGAGTTTATTCCTATTTTTGATAGGCTTTGCCATCTGGCAGAGCCATATCTGTTTGTTGAAAGCAAAGGAGCTGTGCTTGACAGATTTTTGGGCGGTGCTGAGTGGAGCTTGTGTGTGAGGTCACCAGGCAGAAGCCAGTAGCGCAGCCCGGTGAAAACAGTGCACCAGCACAAGTGAGAACTGCGCCAGGGGGCTGGGCCCCGGCAGCAAACGGTCATGGGTCATCGCTTCTTGGCCTTTTGGCTAAGATCAAGCATAGTACCGGAGCCTCGCGGCGGCGGCGGCGACTGCTGAGTAGTTTCTTCTCACCCACGGAGATGGCTGCAGAGGCTGCACCAGAGCAGCAGATCCCCGGGGTCGGGCTGAGATATATCCTGCAGTTCCAGGTGGCTGTTCACTGAAGAAAATGCTTCGTCCCGGATGTGGTTCTGTAGGACCGTCATTATGGAACATCTCCTTTTTAAGGTGGAAGACGTGCTGTGTGTTCAGTGGAACCTGCAGGTCAAGGCTTCTGACGTCACGTGGAGAGGAGAAGAGTTATACCAACGAGCGGCAGAGAGATGCAGGAACACGGCATCAACGCGGCCTCTTCACCTTGTATAAGGTTTGGAATTTGGATTGGCCGAATTTTAGGGTTGTCACTGTGCATATGTACAACCCTTTTGTCACTGACCTTGCAAATTTCGTCTTTTCTGAGTCAAGTACGGGAGGTGGTGACGGCGGCAAGGTATGTCCCACGATCCCTTGGGAGTTTGGACGGGCAGGCAGCAGTTTCAGATGCTGTTGAAGGCTGACCCAGACGGGCCCAACGAACTTAAGCACCCGCCTGCTTTTTTTTAAAACTTGGGTGGGGACAGGGGTTACTTGTACTATGCACGGCAACCTGCATTCTGCCCGCCGCTGTCGGCAGTCGGGTCATGCAGAGACAATCATGTGCTGGAGACCGTTGCCGGCTTCTGTGAGCAGGGAGGACACGAGGCGAAGGACTACAGTGAGCCGAGGGCCATGCCATGGTTGCGGCGGCTTGGGACATTTGTACCGGGACTGCCCGACCATGCGTGGACCTTTGCGGAGGTTGCCAGAGGTGGGAGACCAGGGGGAGCGCCGAAGAGTGCCGGCGCTTCCAGGAGTGAGAGAGTGCTGCAGCCCGTGGGAATAACGTGGCTTGTCCTGTGGAGATTCACGGGAAGGCCCATCGACCTTGGCGGCCCTCCGGGTGGCTTCTCCGCGGCTTCCCCTGTCTCAGTCCAGCTTAAGGTGGACCAAGGTGTGCGTGGAGGATCACAGGCCCTTGATGCGGGTCTCCCTGCTGAACAGGGCCTGCACAGCAAGAGGTCAAGGGTGAAGAGACAGTTAAGACTGATGGGTTGAATGTGGGGGGTTGTGAGGGCAGAGAGCCCAGTCAAGCAGTAAGAGGCGCAGCAGGGGCTGAAGAGGGACGAACGCAAGAGGGGGACAGTGTGGAGGGGGAGGGGGAAGGGTTGAATGATGAACAGTCTGGGGCTGGCGTGGAGGACCCGCTCACGCCAGGATTTGAATTGGAACTAGAACTTACCCCGGACCTTACGATGGTTCCTTCACCTTTGGGGAAGGATGCATATGAGGGACCCAACAGGCCGACATCCTTGCCGAATACTGTGCCCTTTTCCTGGGCCGAGCAGATGGACAGCATGGACCTGTATGATCAATAGGTGGGTTTTTTGCAAGGTTTATTTCTTTTTGATGTCAAATATGTTTTTTTTTAATGTAATGTCGCCGAATGTGAGGGGTATGAGGGACCCTGTTAAAAGGAGGGTTGTTTTTGATTATGTGGGCTCCCTTCGAGAGTGGGGTAGGGGGCCTGCGGTCTGAAGTGTTGGGGGTGAGCTTGTTGGGGGTGGGTTCACTCTAACTGGGTTGGGAATTCTGTTTGGATCAAGGGACATGAAAGTGACAATGTTGTGGTTTTTTCTCAGGGGAGGGTTTTGGGGAGCTGATGTGTCGTGGGAGTCACTGAAAGCTCAGGGTCGTTGTGTGTATGGGTCACAAACTCCAGTAGAAAGGCAGGAGGTTTTTGGACTGATCGAACCGCACCTCACCACAACAGGCAGGTTCAATTTGTCGGGGGGTGATTTTAATGTTGAGTTGGGGAGTGGGGGTCGAGCATGGCCGGGGAGCGATACATATCTCGTTTTTTTGAGGGACACGGCTTGGTGGATGGGGTAAGGAGTCCGGCCGATGGCAGATGGACCCACATGGCACATCGCGTGGGGTAGTAAAGCGTCTGACTACGTGTTTTTTTCGGGGTCTTTAAGTTTGTTGCAGGCAAGGTGTTTCCTGTCTGCTTCACCCATCACCATGGGCTATTGTTTCAGGTAGGCTCGTCTCTGCCTCTTTTTGGGCCTAGCATTGGCGCCTTAGCATCAGCGTGTTGGAGAAGCTACTTTCAGAAGGCAATTCTTGTGGTTTTTACGGACCTTTTGGGACTCAGAGCCATGTGCTCTGGGGTTTCTGCATGGTGGGAAATAGCAAAGGAGCGCATTAAGCGCTTTTGCCTGAAGTACTGCAAGGCTAGGAAGAGGAGGTCAAGAAGACGAGTGTCTCATCTGCAGCAACAGCTCGAGTGGAATATACCAGGGTAACTGCGGGGGTGAGGTGGACCTACAAGTCTGCAAACACCCTGAAGTCTCAGTCAGGAGTTTTATGAGCAAGACGCTCGCGCATATTCTGGCCCGGTCACGGAGAGAGCTGCATGGAAAGTCAGAGGCATGCTCTGCGGTTTTTCAAGCTCAGTTTGTGCAGAGAGAAACAAGTTCTGACCGCAGTTAGAGATGATCAGGGACGGCTCACTACAGACGCGAGTGAAATGGCAAGTGTCCTCTACCGACACTATCGGGCTTTTATAAAGGGAGGGAGGGTTGACGAAGACAGGGCTGAGGGATTTCTGGGCCTGCTCACTCGGCGGGTGCCACGCGACAATAGCCCTGTTTCTTTTGGGAGAAAGACAGTCCCCGGTATTGATGGGCTTCCAGTGTAATTTTACATTGTTTCTGGATGGTGCTAGGGCCGACGGTGTTGGAAGGTTTTTAATGAGGTGTGCATAGTGTTGCAATGGGAAATCTTTGGCCCATGGGGTATCTCCCTCCTATACAAGAAAAGGGGACCGGGGCAGATCTAGGGAACTGGCGTCCCACTGACTATGCTGTGTGTGGACTACAAGCCTTAGCAAAAGTCCTTGCGGACCGACTCGGCACGGCACTACCGCATGTGATCCATTTGGAGTAGACATGTGGGGTGAAGGGGCGCTCAGTGAGGTGGACCTTCAGCTGGTCCGGGACGCAATTGCTTGGTCAGAGGACCGTAACTTGCCACTAATGGCTGTGGCCCCGATCAGCAAAAGGCGTTTTGACAGGGTACACTGGGGTTTATGTTCAGGGGGTTGGAGAGGATGGGTTTCAGCCAGGTTTTGTGGGGTGGTTGCGGACTTTGTACGCAAATGTGAGGAGCATGGTGATGGATAAATGGTCATCTGGGTAACGGTATTGGGGTACACTCTGGAGTGAGCAGGGGTGCCCGCTCTTCTCCTCTCTGCTGTACGTTTTGTACATAGACCCCTCGGGAGAGGCCATCCGTGCGGATCAGGGGATCAGAGGGTTTTTGGTGCCAGGCAGTGGGGGGCACACCGGGTGAAGCGTGTCCCAGTACGCGGATGATATGACGTTCGCTAGCTGGACAGTAATGAATATCTGGTCAGGGCTTTGCGGGTCATACAGGACTTTGGGGGCAGCATGGGCGAGCCCTGAACCTTGCTAAGTCTTCAGTTAAGTTTTTTGAATGGTGGAAGGGGCGGACGGATGTACCGGGGGGCTTAGCACACTGCCGCAGTCCGCTGAAAATTTTGGGAGTTCATTTCAAGACAGCCAACAGTGCTGCCTCGAACTGGACTGACCGGCCTTGCCAAGGTTCAGAGGAAGCTGTCATTGTGGAAGGGCAGATTCCTGACCTTTGTCGGGAAAGTACTGGTGCTGAAGTAGATGTGCTACCGTCCTTTTGTACCTGGCATATGTCACCCCCTTCCAGTGAGCATGAGGAGGTCGCTGATGCGTATGGTTTTTGGTTTCGTGTGGGGAGGGCGATACGACTACGTATCAAGGGCCTGCATGATGGTTAGGATTGACGGTGGGGGGGCGGACGTCCCACATTTGCCACTGAAGCTGGATTGTATGTTCGTGTCCCTTCTTGTGCGCTCAGCTGTCTGGCCCAGTCGTGCACCCATCGGGCTATTTTCTGCAGCTGTTTTTTGCTTACCCAGGCAAGACAGCTCATGGCGTGGGACAATTGGCGCCACGGGCTGGAGCAGCAGCCTTGGCATTACCGCCATGCTGCACGGTGGTTGAGAGCTCATCCGGAGGCATCCGTAGGGGCATTGAGAGTCAATCATAGAGCCCTGTACAATGAGGTTTAGGGAAAGGGTGTCTGCCACACCGGTGATCGGGGGTGGTGTCCAGGACATGGGGGGGGGGGTCTAGCCACGTGGCATTGATAATGGGCTCAAGGACCTGAATTGGTTGTGCTTCCACAGGTGCTTGCCGGTGCGCAAGATAATGCACAGGCACGGGCTAGCGGGATCTCCTGCTGTGGGCTAGCGGGATCTCCTGCCTGTCCAAGGGAGGGCTGTGGGGACGAGGAGTCGGTCGCACATATTATGTGAGACTATCCCTTTGCGCAGAGCGCTCTGGTCTCGGGTGGAGTTGAGGTTTGGGCGGGTGATGTCTTGGCCTGCCATGTCATGGGAGCGCATCGACAGAGGGGTGGGCACGGGAAAAGGACGTTCCTTGTCTGGCTGATTGTCAGCCTGGTCAAGAAGAACTTGTGGGTGAGCAAAGCAGGAGCTTGTCCAGAAACACAGGACTGTCAGTAGGCCAAAGGGGTGATGGGGAAGTTGGTGGCGGAGCCTGGGGGGAGGGTAAGGACAGCAACATATTGGGTGGGGGAAGCGTGCAGCTCTGGAGAGGTGGAAAGGGGGTTTGGGGTTGGTGGGATGAGGGCTTTGGTGTGTGACACTGGGGGGAGGGTTTTGATTATTGCACCGACTGAAATTTCTTTGGTTTTCTTTTTGTGCCAAATAGGATGGTTTGTTGGATGAGTGTTCCGAGCACAGTGTGTTGTTCCGGTTGGGACAGGTTTTTGTTGACCTGTGGTTTTTCTTCTGAGCAACTGTTGGCATGTTTTTTTTATGTGTTTATGTATGTATTGTGTGCTTATGTGATTCAGGAATTGTGTTGTTTGGTATAAGTTCTGTGGGATGATTCCTTAAAATAAAATAAAAGAAAAAAAATCTGTTCTTATCAGTTAATATCTGATATGTCCTCCATGTGAGGACTACATATTAAACGGCATTTTAGCACTGGGAGCTGAACGAGAGGCTGCTCCTTTCACTCCACGCATCGACCTGGCATTGCAGTGCCGCCGGGAACGGTGCACCCTTCTCTGGCCTTGTGGAACGACAAGACACAGACATAAAAGGACAACCACTGCAGCACACACTGTGAGGTCAGAGAATGAACCCAAAGCGGTCAAACAAAGCCAGCAGCGTGAGGTGCTTGTGTGGCGTTTTCATGCTTATCCAAATCAGTTTTGAAGAGAGAATGGTTTTAATCTGGCTGCGGACGGCAAAGGCCTTCATTCACACTTTCCGAGGCCCGAGTCCAACAACCAGGGGAACGGTCAGAACACGGCCGGCCGCGAGTAGGATTGGTCATCCGTCCGACTGGCCGCAATAGCGACTGGACGGAGCCTTTGCAACACGGGGAGGTGAGGTGCACTGGGCGTGGCCCGGCATCTGCTACCCGTGACAAATGCAAGCGAGTCTCACCATGAGTGTGGTGCCTGTGACAACCAGGCTTTTGGGGCTGCTTCTTCCTGCAGAAAGGCAGACTTACTCTGGTTTCTCTTCATAACGTACAAGTCCTTCGCCTTTACTAAAGACTTCCGTGGAGAGTGACTCCAGTGAGTGTATTCTATTTTTGGCAGGCTTTGCCCGTCTGGCAGAGCCATATCTGTTTGTTGAAAGCAAGGAGCTGTGCTTGACAGATTTTTTGGGCGGTGCTGAGTGGAGCTTGTGTGTGAGGTCACCAGGCAGTAAGCCACTAGCGCAGGCCCGGTGAAAACAGTGCCCAGCACAAGTGAGAACTGCGCCAGGGGCTGGGCCCCGTTCAGCAAAACGGTCATGGGTCAATCGCTTCTCGGCCTTTTGGCTAAGATCAAGTGTAGTATCTGTTCTTATCATTTAATATCTGATATGTCCTCCAATGTGAGGACTACATATTAAACGCAATTTTAGCACTGGGAGTTTGAACGAGGGGCTGCTCCTTTCACTCCACGCATCGAACCCGGCATTGCAGTGCCGCCGGAAACGGTGCACCCTTCTCTGGCCTTGTGGAATGACAAAGACACAGACATAAAGGACAACCACTGCAGCACCACACTGTGAGGTCAGAGAATGAACCCAAAGCGGTCAAACAAAGCCAGCAGCGTGAGGTGCTTGTGTGGCGTTTTCATGCTTATCCAAATCAGTTTGAAGAGAGAATGGTTTTAATCTGGCTGCGGACGGCAAAGGCCTTCATTCACACTTCTCCGGGACTTATCCTCGGTTCCTCTTCATAACGTACAAGTCGTTCGCCTTTTTACTAAAGACTTTCCGTGGAGAGTGACTCCTAACGAGTTTAATCCTATTTTTTGGCATGGCTTTGCCGTCTGGCAGAACCTATACCTTGTTTGTGTTGAAAGCAAAGGAGCTGTGCTTGACAGATTTTTGGGCGGTGCTGAGTGGAGCTTGTTGTTGTGAGGTCACATCAGGCAGCAAGCCACTAGCGTCAGCCCGGTGAAAACAGTGCATCCAGCACAAGTGGCAACTGCGCCAGGGGGCGGGCCCAGTTCAGCAAACGCGGTCATGGGTCATCGACTTCTCGGCCTTTGGCCTAAGATCAAGTGTAGTATCTGTTCTTATCAGTTTTAATAATCTGAATATGCTCCTCCATGCTGAGGACTACATATTAAACGCATTTTTAGCACTGGGAGCCTGAACGAGCGGGCTTGCTCCTTTCACTCCACGCATTCACCTGGCATCTGCAGTGCCGCTACGGGAACGCGATGCACCCTTCTCTGGCCTTGTGGAATGCACAAGCACACAGACATAAAAGAACAACCACTGCCCAGCCACACACTGTGAGATCAGAGAATGAACCCAAAGCCGGTCAAACAAAGCCAAGCAGCAGTGAGGTGCTTTGCATCGCTGGCGTTTTCATGCTTATCCAATCAGTTTGAAGAAGAGCAGAATGGTTTTTAATCTGGCTGCGCGACTGGCAAAGGCCTTATATTCACTTTACCGAAGGCCCGAGTCCCAACAACCAGGGGAACGGTCAGGAACACAGGGCCGGCCGCAGTAGGATTGGTCATCCGTCCGACTGGCCGCATACGACTGGACGGAGCTTTGGCAACACGGGGAGGTGAGGTGCACTGGGCGTGGCCCGGGCATCTGCTACCCGTGACCAATGCAAGCGAGTCTCACCATGAGTGTGGTGCCTGTGACAACCAGGCTTTTGGGCTGCTTCTTCTGCAGAAAGGCAGACTTACTCTGGTTTCTCTTCATAACGTACAAGTCTTTCGCCTTTTACTAAAGACTTCCGTGGAGAGTGTCTCCAGTGAGTGTATTCTGTTTTTGGCAGGCTTGCCGTCTGGCAGAGCCATATCTGTTTGTTGAAAGCAAAGGAGCTGTGCTTGACAGATTTTTGGGCGGTGCTGAGTGGAGCTTGTGTGTGAGGTCACCAGGCAGAAGCCACTAGGCCAGCCCGGTGAAACAGTGCACCAGCACAAGTGAGAACTGCGCCAGGGGGCTGGGGCCCGTTCAGCAAACGGTCATGGGTCATCGCTTCTCGGCCTTTTGGCTAAGATCACGTGTAGTATCTGTTCTTATCAGTTTAATATCTGATATGTCCTCCATGTGAGGACTACATATTAAACCATTTTTAGCACTGGGAGCTGAACGAGGGGCTTGCTCCTTTCACTCCACGCATCGACCCGGCATTGCAGTGCCGCCGGGAACGGTGCACCCTTCTCTGGCCTTGTGGAATGAAAAGACACAGACATAAAAGGACAACCACTGCAGCACACACTGTGAGGTCAGAGAATGAACCCAAACGGTCAAACAAAGCCAGCAGCGGTGAGGTGCTTGTGTGGCGTTTTCATGCTTATCCAAATCAGTTTGAAGAGAGGAATGGTTTTAATCTGGCTGCGGACGGGCAAAGGCCTTCATTCACACTTTCCGGGACTTACTCTGGTTCTCTTCATAACGTACAAGTCTTTCGCCTTTTACTAAAGACTCCGTGGAGAGTGACTCCAACGAGTTGTATTCTATTTTGGCAGGCTTTGCCGTCTGGCAGAGCCATCTGTTTGTTGAAAGCAAAGGGCTGTGCTTGACAGATTTTTGGCGGTGCTGAGTGGAGCTTGTGTGTGAGGTCACCAGGCAGAAGCCACTAGCGCAGCCCGGTGAAAACAGTGCACCAGCACAAGTGAGAACTGCGCCAGGGGCTGGGCCCGTTCAGCAAACGGTCATGGTCATCGCTTCTCGGCCCTTTTGGCTAAGATCAAGTGTTTTGTCGGAGTCTTACACCAGCTGCTGAGGCGTTTTCTACACACCGTGAGGATGGCCGCAGGGGCCACACCGGAGCAGCAGATCCCTAGGGTCGGGCTGAGGTATACCCTTCGTTTCCAAGTGGCGTCGTCTGGTGAGGATGCTTCGTCCCGAGCATGGTTCTGCAGGAATGTCATCATGGATCATCTCCATCTGAAGGTGGACGAGGTGTTTTGCCTTCAGTGGAATCAGCAGGACAAGGCATTTGATGTCACACTGAGAGGAGAGGAGGTTTACCACCGAGCAGCGGAGCGATGCAGGAGCACGTCGTCGGCACGGCCTCTCACCTTGTACAAAGTCTGGAACTTGGACCGGCCGAATTTTAGGGTGATCACTGTACATATGTACAACCCCTTTGTCACTGACCTTCAGGTTTCATCGTTTCTGAGTCAGTACGGAGAGGTGGTGACGGCGGCACGGTATATTAAGGACCCTTTGGGATTTTGGACGGGAAGGCGGCAGTTTCAAGTGCTGTTGAAGGCTGACCTGGACGGGCCCAACGGACTCAAGCACCCGCCTGCTTTTTTTAGCCTGGGCGGGGACAGGGGTTATTTGTATTATGCACGGCAACCTGCTTTCTGCCGCCGCTGTCGGCAGTCGGGCCATGCGGAAACATCATGCGCCGGGGACCGTTGCCGTTTCTGTGGGCAAGGAGGGCACGAGGCGAAGGACTGCAGTGCACCGAAGGCGTGTCATGGTTGCGGAGGCTTGGGGCATCTGTACCGGGACTGCCCGACCCGTGCGAGGACCTTCGCTGAGGTTGCCAGAGGTGGGGGACCGGAGGGCGCCTCGAAGCTTGCCGGCGTTTAGGGAGGGAGGGAGTGCTGCAGGCTATGGGGATAATGTGGCTGTCCCTGTGGGAGATCCACGGCGGAAGCCCC
>NW_026131327.1:0-26184 GCF_021347895.1 Acanthochromis polyacanthus
TTAAGAAATTACTATGGTCACTGCATGCACGGTTCCACCGTGAAGCATGGAGGAGGAGGTATGATGGTCTCTGTTGGGGATTTATTCCAAACTGAAGGAACCCTGAACCAGCATGGCTACCACAGCATCCTGTAGTGACATGACATCCCATCAGGTTTGGTTTAGTTGGACCATCATTTATTCTCCAACAGGACAATGACCCCAAACACACCTCCAGGCTGTGGAAGGACTATCTGACCAAGAAGGAGATGATGGAGATGACCTGGCCTCCACAGTCACCTGACCTAAACCCAGTCCAGATGTTTGGGATGAGATGGACCACAGAGTGAAGGCAGAAGGACCAACAAGAGCTCAGCATCTCTGGAACTCCTTCAAGACTGTTGGAAACCATTTGAGGTTCTACCTCATGAAGCTCATCCAGAGAATAACCAGAGTGTTCAAAGCAGGAATCAAAGCAAGAATCTAAAATATAAAAGTTTTGACTTATTCACATTTTTTGTTTCCTACATAATTCCAGATGTGTTCTTTCAAGTTGATGCCTCAGTCAGAACTCTACATGGAAATAATCGTGAAAATAAAGAAGAACCATTAATGAGAAGGTGTGTCCAAAGTAAACACTGGTAGTGCAGACTGAGGAAGTCCCACTGTGACCAGATCAGTCCATTTCTTGTTGTTTGTGCTTTAAAACATACAGAATAAAGCACCTAGTTGTAGTAATTCGTCTGTCAAGTCTTGAATGACAGAGCTCATTAATCATTTGTCTGGTGAGTAGCTGTCCATTTAATGTCATTAGCCAGCTTAAAGCACAGTTATCTTAGAACACAACTGCAACACACGCCTTAAGAAAGCGGAACCAAATTTGATCAAAGCATGAGAGGTTAGATATTAATCAAATATGTGGATGGGTTTTTCAAACAGACTTTTACTGCAGGAGTCGAAGACTTTTACACATCAGAAGCTTTTCTTCCTTTGGTGGAGCTGAATGAAAGAAAACTGAATTAAACTCCTTCCAGACAAATTGCTCTTATCAAACATCATCACTTTATCAGAGCGAGTAAACTGCTGATGTGAATGAAATGTCAGGAGGAGAGCGACAATTTTCTTTTTTTAAATGAAAGACAAATATTGTCATTGTCTTGTTTTTCTTTCTTTCATTTCCTCTTGACGAGTTTAATGTGGTTTTGTCATTGGCTGATAAAAGTCCATTTGAGTGGATTTCCAGAACAACCCATCTGCCATGGAAGGTGTTTGGTAATGTTCCATCTGACAGCTGCTAATAACAGGGATTGGAGGGAAAGCAGCCAGCACAGCTCCAGCTTCTGTCTCGTAATTTGTGGTCCTGCTGCATCATCAAACATAAAAAAACAAAAAACTAAAACCCCCAAGAGGAGAAGCAGAGAAAGGTCAAAATAACTACACTGGTTTTTGTTGGGAACGTTTCCTGTCAAAAACAATCTGCTAAAATAAACCGCATGGCAGTAAACTTTGTGCAGAAATCTGCTGGGTTCAGTCCAAACAAAACCAAACATGTTTGTTTATTTTTTAACAACCATTTTGACTTGATTAGACATTTGTTCACTGATCCTGAGGTCCATCTTGTTATGTAGAGGCACTTCATCTTCTTCTTTTCCTTTCAGCTTTTCCCTTCAGGGGTCTCCACAGTGAATCAATTGCCTCCATCTAACCCTGTCTGCTGCATCCTCTTCTCTCACACCAACTACCTTCATGTCCTCTTTAACCACATCCATAAACCTCCTCTTTGGTCTTCCTCAAGGCCTCCTGCCTGGCAGTGGGAAACTCTGCATCCTTCTACCAATATATTCACTCTGTAGAGGCACTTTCATGCGCTCTGTTATTACGGTGTGAACCATCTTCATTAACAATTTTCATGTTTTTTTCTAAAAAAAGACTGCATTACCCGTTCAACATCAGCATATCTGCGATAACATTAAAAGCACCGTGAGTGACGTGAGAACACACACAGGTGGTCTGCAGGAGAAGAGATATTTCTGCTTTGTTGACGTCAAGAGACTCGGAGATAACTGCCAGGATCATAGTTTGTTCAGTTTTACAGCCACATAAATACATCTCATACAGTAGAATATAAAGCCGGCAGTGACTCATTAGGGCCACTAATGTACTGATTCTGTGAGATTCACGTGTCAGTCAACTGGAACAACTTTTAATCACAAAAATGTGTTTCACAATTAAATGTATAACGACAAATCTTTAAAAAGGAAAGTAAAAACATGACTATGACACCAGTGAAATGGCTGCAGATGCATTAGAAAGGCAGTGATTTGCAGGCTCAGGACAGGGGTGAGCAACTACCTCCAGTCTACAGCCAGTGTTTGTCCAATCGTCCATAAAGGAGGCCATCATTTTCCAGGTGCAGCAGAAAAAGTGTGTATGAATGAATTTGCTGTTTGAATGGATCAGTGAATAAAATCTCTGTTTTTCTGTTGACCTTGTTAACCTTGTTTTCAGTCTGCTTCTAAACAAGAATCACAGAAACATCTGAAAGTAGGAGAAAAGTAAGAACTGGGCAAATCCTGCTGAGACTCAGTCCTCTCTCTCTCTGATCAATCTAACAACAGTACTGCTGCTTTAACACCAATCATAAATGAAGTTACAACACTATGTTAATGAATCCTTTGTAAAGTAGGAACAAAGACACTAAAAGCTGAAACAGATTAGATGCCTGAAAAACAGATCATGAACTGACAGAAGAGCTCTCCATTTTAAGAAGCAAAAGGCATGGTCAGACTGTAATCAAGTGAAGGCTAAGTGACCACACGTAGGCAGTTTGAAAAGAAAGACAAAAATCATGCCCACCTTGAAAAACAGAATACAGCGCCTTTTAAAAATGATTCATGTAGAAGTTTCCACTTTCGTTGCTTTTCAACATTTGTCACGGTCAAATTACTTTGGCTTTCTGAAAAGAATTTATCATTGAAGTAAAATCCGATTTCTACAAAGGAATGTCATTTATTTAAAATATAAAAATGTCAAATAAATGGCTGTATAAAGTATTCGCCTCCTTTAAAGTGACTCACCTAACTGACCAAAGGTGCAGCACATCAGGCCAGACATCACACAATGGAGACCATCTGAAAGGAGTGAATGTGCCCAAAGCATAACATAAGGACCCTCTATCTGGAAGGTTCAGTCCCTGGTGAATCACTACACCTGGATAGAACTAAACCCTAAAGACGTTAGAACACTCCAAGCAGCTCTGTAAAAGGCTTTTCAGACAGCATAGGTCAGGGAGTAGATGCAAGAGAAATTCCAAACCACCAAACATCCCCTGGAGTGCAGTTAAACCCACCATTAAGAAAGGGAAGGAATATGGAGCAAAAATCCTCCTAGAGCAGGACATCTTCAAAAAACTGAAAGACACACCTATGGCTTTTCAGAAGGAGCTGCAAACTTCAGCGGATGCAGTGGCAGATAATATGCAAACGGCAACTGGTGTGTGTTCTTCACCACAAGAAAGAGTCACTGTTGAAAAGAGGTTGCATTGCATCTTAATACATGTCATCACAAACACACCATGGCCAACATGAAGCACGGTGGTGGCAGCATCATTATGAAGCATGGTGGTGGCAGCATCATTATGAAGCATGGTGGTGGCAGCATCATGATGTGAAGCACGGTGGTGGCAGCATCATGATGTGAAGCACGGTGGTGGCAGCATCATTATGAAGCACGGTGGTGGCAGCATCATGATGTGAAGCATGGTGGTGGCAGCATCATGATGTGAAGCACGGTGGTGGCAGCATCATGATGTGAAGCACGGTGGAGGCAGCATCATGATGTGAAGCATGGTGGAGGCAGCATCATGGTGTGAAGCATGGTGGAGGCAGCATCATGATGTGAAGCACGGTGGAGGCAGCATCATGATGTGAAGCACGGTGGAGGCAGCATCATGATGTGAAGCACGGTGGAGGCAGCATCATGATGTGAAGCACGGCGGTGGCAGCATCATGATGTGAAGCACGGCGGAGGCAGCATCATGATGTGAAGCACGGTGGAGGCAGCATCATGATGTGAAGCACGGCGGTGGCAGCATCATGATGTGAAGCACGGTGGAGGCAGCATCATGATGTGAAGCATGGTGGAGGCAGCATCATGATGTGAAGCACGGCGGTGGCAGCATCATGGTGTGAAGCACGGCGGTGGCAGCATCATGATGTGAAGCACGGCGGTGGCAGCATCATGATGTGAAGCACGGCGGTGGCAGCATCATGATGTGAAGCACGGTGGAGGCAGCATCATGATGTGAAGCACGGCGGAGGCAGCATCATGATGTGAAGCACGGCGGTGGCAGCATCATGATGTGAAGCACGGCGGTGGCAGCATCATGATGTGAAGCACGGCGGTGGCAGCATCATGATGTGAAGCATGGTGGAGGCAGCATCATGGTGTGAAGCATGGTGGTGGCAGCATCATGGTACTGGGATGCTTCTTGGCAGCAGGCCCTGGAAGATTTGTAAAGGGTCACATGAATGCAGCAAAGTATTTGGAGGACGACCTGATGCAGTCTGCAAGGGAAATGGAACTTTGGAGAACATTGTTTCCCCACAAGACAACGGCCTGAAGAAGGCAGCCAGAGTTTCACAGACAGGATTTAAGGACAACAAGGTCAATGTTCTGCAGAGGCAAAGTCAGAGCCAAGAGGTCAATCCAACAGAGCATTTATCACTGGACATGAAGAGGGCTGTAAAGTCATCATATTAGTGACTATTGATATTATTACACTGACCTTGATTCAGTGTTGAAAAGCAGTAAAAGAGAAAAACTGCCAAAGGGGGTGAAGACTTTTAATAGGCTCTATTTGTTGTCATGTCTGGTCAGTGTTGTCAGGCTGACAGGCTGAAACCTCTCAAAAATTAAAAATACTCATTGGAAAAGGAGAGGGGGCATTTTTTAGCCGTCTAATTAGTATCAACATGTCCCCATCTGAGGCACTGTGAATGACGTAGACTCGATACACATGGTCCCACACATGCAAAGAACATGCTGTTTATACCGTATTTAATTATTAATCTTAATGCTATATAGGACTATTCAAACTACTGCTGTTGTTTACTGTCTGACAAATCAGACTGAGATGCTTTAGTGATACTGTTGATTGAAAAAAGTCAGTGAAGCCCTTTGTGTTGAAATGGATTGGATGTAGGTTTGAGCTGATCTGAAGTCTGAGACGAGTGCAGCAGCGGAACACGTTTATAAACGGACAAATGTGAAGTCTGCAATTTGACATTTAAGAGCGATACAGTTTTCCTACAATGAAAGTGTTCTACACTTTTTAAATGGAGTATGTGTCACTGTTTATCAAATGAAGCCCTTTAAAGACATGACACATAATTTGCTCAGCAGCTACACCTTTGGCCATTAAATGTCCGTGTTCAAATCCAGCTACAACAGACATTTACAGGTGAAACCTTATTAAAATGCCCCTCTGGTAGAATCTCTTTCTGGCGTTAAAAGGCTTAGAAGTTACTCTACACTGTTCCTTCTGTCGTAGTTTCTCTGATGTCCGTGATGTACAGGTGAAGGAGAAACGTCCGTTGACACTGACTAGCTTAATAATAAGTTTATTATAAGGAAGAACAGCATCGATCAGACAGAGAGACTGTCTGGGAGAATCCGGCCAAATGAATCTCCCCTAACAGCAATCTGAGATCATATTTATGTGTTTTGGAAAAGTATGAGGTCACAACATATGTTTCCTAATTAAAAGACATCTGGTCATGGAACAAGACCCTACAGATCAACCCCCCATCATTAAGACACCCAAAGAGTCATTCGAGCCCCAAAGAACAATTAACATTTCCTGGACATAATGATCCCCAATCTAATCACAGAGATGACCTCCTTCAGCAAAAACCACATCTATTCTAATGAGCATCATATATCCCAACATGCATCTCCGATCAGATACTACACATCCTTTAGAACAGGAGCGTCAAACTCATTTCAGTTCAGCAGCCACATTCAGCACAGTTTGACCTCCAGTGGGCCAGAGCAGGAAAATCACAACATAATAACCACAACTCCACATTTTTCCCTGTTTTAGTGCAAAAAAAAGGTATAAGTACATTCTGAAAATGTTCATATTTAATTACTACCTTTTTGCAAAACACTGAACAAATTGAAATTTCTTAAGAAAAATAAGTTCAATGTTAATATTATGCCTCTGTTTATCATTTATACACATGCATTAGCACTGAGAGACCACGGAGTGTCTACAGAGGTACAAACATTGAGTCACAGCTATCTGGAACTGAATGATGTCGTATTTTACTTTATGATCAAAACATTTCTCAAGATCTAGGAATTGTTACTCAGACAAGTAGGCAGAGTTATGTTACGGTCGGTGTATGTTAGTCTCTTTGTCTGTCAGCAACATCACTCAAAAACAGACCAACGGATTTGGATGAAATTTCCATTAAAGGTCAGAAATGACACAAGGACCAAGTGATTAGATTCTGGCAGAGATGCAGCTTATAGTCTGGATCCACGGATTAGTTAAAGATTTCTGTATCATTGTTAGATAGTGGCCCAGCGTCACTGTAACCATGACAACCAGTGAACACTACATCAGCTGATTGTGATCCTACTACAAATCCACCTCTGAGGACTTATCAGGACTTATCCATCAGAAATGATCCAAGGAACAGCTGATTAAACTGTGGGGGTGTTTCTGAGTCCCATCAATTCCTGCCTCCCGTTACATATGTAGGTCATGTGATCCGGTATAAATACAGAACATACACATGCAGAACACACACCTGTGCTCAGAGCATGGTCATTTCATTTGTGTGTACATCTATATTAAATGGACACATTCTATGTTGCTGTGATTTTAGATCATCAATAACTAATAAAAAACACTGCACTAATACAAAAATATGCTGCATTTCTGACAATGCCATACAGGGGAATGAACAGCCTTGCTGGAGTACTGCACTATCTCAGTGCTTTTCTTGTTTTAAATTTACATTCATTTCCACATCTGTGTAGTGATCCTGACCACCTGAAGTGACACACCAAACAAACTAGATCAGAACTATTTCCCCCTGCCTTTTACATGTATACAGTTTATACAGAAAAGTTGTGGCAATGCAGGCGACAAGTTTAAGATATTTTCACTGAAGCATTGCACTTATGTCATCTCTGTATCTTTTACACTTTGCAAAGTCATCCTGTGGGTCAGGTTGGACCCTCTGGATGGCCAGCTTTGGCCCATGGCCATACGTTGGACACCTCTGATTTAGAACATGCATATCTATTAGGTCCATACTTCTCCTTTACTGATTCACTGCAGCTCAAGCACACTGCTCACCTGTTACCCTGCTCACAGCCTCCATACACTGCACAATGTGGTGTTGCAATACTGCAGTAATTCAGCCATACATGTCAGAACCAGAAACCAATCTGAGGAGGGTCAGAGCTACAGAAAGGCCCACCCTGCCAGCTGACAGGATCACTTTCTGAGGTTTATTTTGTGTAAAACCACAAAACTGTTTGTCATCAGTGCACTGTAATGTCAGTAGGACTTTTAGGCTATAAAAACTCCACAAGGACATGATAATAAGGTGAAAAAACGCAACAAACCTGATTTTCAGGAGGGTTTGTTTTTTATTTCTGCACTGTGCTGCCACACATTCTGAACTCATTAGTGTATAATATTCACCAGAACCTGTCCATGTCAGCTCTGCCTGCCATGCTTCTAAATTTAAACCAGCACTTTAGAAAAAAATAT
The DNA here is from genome assembly GCF_021347895.1 of Acanthochromis polyacanthus. Lineage (NCBI taxonomy): Eukaryota > Metazoa > Chordata > Actinopteri > Pomacentridae > Acanthochromis > Acanthochromis polyacanthus. Next base: position 7,772 of record NW_026131327.1, read on the forward strand.
ATCTGCAAGAGCACGCACACGCCTCCCCTGTAGCCCCAAACATCCCCGCTCCTCGTGACGTCAGAGCCGCCCTGCCTTTAAAACGGCAGCATCGCAGCGCTTACACAACAGCGCTCATCCCGCACGACTCTCCACGGCCAGCACGGATTACAGTCAACCCCGAAGTGGTGACCTGAAGGTACCAGAGTTCCTCCAAACATCCAGCAAACAGTCACAAAGACAGGTGGAGGGGCTAATCAGCTTGGATGAATTGTGCCAGTTTAGCCAGAGCGCACGGAGAGGAGCCGGTGCGCGCTTTGAGGCGGTGAATACGGAGGAGGCGATGCGTAAAAGGTAACAGGTGGCGCTTTATGGCACCACTGAGCGTTTCCAGCCTTTTGTGTCAGTTTTCTAAGACCGTGTTAGCAGCTAGTTGCTCTCAGAGTCAGTGGAGGAAAGTGAGGACGATGTGAATGCGGGAGAAAAGAAAAACTGAAAGAAAGCTGCTGTATTCAGAAACTTTCCAGGTGAGCAATGAGGCGGCCAGCGGCTCTGGAGTGAAGATCGACTCAGATGAATGGACCGCAGGATGTTTTCTGGTCAGGCTGGTCTCAATTACAGCTTCAACCTGAGCGATGACCGGGAGCTGGTGGACGCGCCGGCGGGCACAGCCAAGCTCTCCCCGACGGGCTTCATCGTGCTGTCGGTGGTGCTGGGCTTCATCATGACTTTTGGCTTTCTCAACAACTTCGTCGTTCTGCTTCTCTTTTGCAAATTCAAAAAGCTGCGCACGCCGGTCAACATGCTGCTGCTGAACATCAGCGTCAGTGACATGCTGGTCTGTTTGTTCGGAACCACGCTCAGTTTCGCCTCCAGCATCCGCGGGAAGTGGCTGCTGGGGCGCAGCGGCTGCAGCTGGTACGGCTTCATCAACTCCTGCTTCGGTAAGTCCATTTGGAGTTTTTTTTTTTTAACGCCTAGCTCATGTTATGAATGGCGCTAACATAGCTCAGCTGGCTGAAGGACTGTAGTCTGGACGCAGCGGTCACGGGTTCCAATCCATCTCGTGGCCATTTACTACGTTCCCCCTCTCTTTATCCACCTTTCCTCTCTCTCCACTGTCCTATAAAAAAATATGACTTAAAAAGACTAAAATACTTTTTTGGATCTGGATTGTGTGCCTGAGTTTTGCACTTTTAATGACCAAAATCCAGAATTTTCTTTATTTCTTAACACTTTCTAGACAGAATGAGTCTCTGCTGCACATTCAGCCTGAGATATTGAGTGGAAAGCATAAATACGAGGTCAAATCTCTACAGTCTTGTGTTTTTGTGGCACATTAGTGACTGAGGTGACTAAAGGGGATTCATTAATGATATTTCCAGATAATTTTTTTAAAGCACATCTAAGTCTCGCTTCACATCATTTGTTATGTAAAGTTTGCTCACCTGCAGAAGGTTTCTGACAGGTTTTCTGCTGGGTGTCACTGCTTTCATGTGGCTAATTAGTGCATGTGAAATGACAGCTCAGCTACCATGGATACACAATAAAATGCCCCCTCTGTGGACTTCCTTGTATGTTTTTATAAGAGCTGTGATGTGACCCACACGAGGCCGGTCATTTTATAGCTAAAAAGTCTACTTATCAGTGCCCTGTGGTGGACAGAGTGTGTAACAGTCACACTGGGTCTAAATACCACCAAACCTACAGCGGTCATTTCTGTGCTGCATCAGGCCACGCCCATCTGTCATGGACAACATGGGCGGCTGGATTGGTGGAGCTCCACTCCTCACTCTGACCTTCTCTCTCTCCACAGAACAAGGACTGCTGTCAGACTTGTTCATTACTACATCAGTGTTTGTGACCTCTCCCAGACCCCTTAAGAAACATCAGGAGATTTCTTTTTCCTTTAATAGCCGAGCGAAAGCTTGTGTGAATTAACCCCTTTGGGCAGGTTTCATATTTTTCATACACGCTGGACTGAATTTTAGTGTTTGTCACAGGGGGGAAAAAAAGAAATCTTTAATTATGTTGTCAGATCTCTTCACGTCTTCCACCTGAATGTGTTCTGATTAGAGCGACAAATCCACCCATCCATCCTCTATACACCGCTTTATCCTCACTAGGGTCATGGGGGGTGCTGGAGTCTATCCCAGCTGACTCGGGTGAAGGCAGGGGACACCCTGGACAGGTCACCAGTCTGTCACAGGGCTACATATACAGACACACAATCATACTCACATTCACACCTACAGACAATTTAGAGTAACCAATTAACCTCAGCATGTTTTGGACTGTGGGAGGAAGCCGGAGTACCCGGAGAAAACCCACGCATGCACAGGGAGAACATGCAAACTCCATGCAGAAAGATCCCAGGCCGGGATTTGAACCGCAGATCTTCTTGCTGCAAAGCAAAGTGCTAACCACTTATTCCACTGTGCAGCCCCAAGAGCGACAAATCAGATGGAACAATCTATAACTGAGGGACTTTTGAAGTCCATGGGATGCATACAATTTTATTAAAAGTGAAAAAAAAGTTTTTTATCATCATTATGATCATGTCTTTATAAATTCCATCATTATTTATTATGGAAAAAATCACTTATTAATAAACAAAATGACTGGATATCACTAAAATATCAACTGAATAACATCTGAATTTAACACCAACCACCTTCTAATGAGCTAAACAATAATAAAATGAGCTGATTCACAAATAGTTTGGATTGTGTTCTTTTAGTAAGTTGAGATAATCATGACAGATATTTCTTTTATGGCAATATATCACATTTTATATAGAAATTAAATCCCTTCCCACTAAGTTCCCCGTTCCAAAAACTCCTCTCCAGGAAGTGTGTTAATTCCAGATCACATGACCTGCTCCTCATGATGTCATTTCCTCCTGAAGAAAAGACTGGAAGACTCCAAGGCTTTCTGACTTATTTCATATAAAGCAGTCATCAGGTTTACTACAATGTCTGTAGAAATCAGTTGTATAAATAATATTTAGAAGAATCTTTCTCTAAAATACCATGTGGTGTTTGGTTATAGGCGGCCATGTTGGTTTTAGGCCTGAAAACGGCTAAAATGTGGACTATGGTACAAAAGGTCCTGTCATTATATATCGACCCATGCTCTGATCACGCTTTAATCACCCTTTAAACTCTGCATGAGATAAGAACAAACTGGTCATCGATTGATGCTGATGTTTCCTAGTTTTCTGTTTATACTCAGCTTATCGCTGAAAATAACCAATGAGTATTACAGTCAGATATAGATTCACTGGAGCTGTCTCGCTGTCAGTTACATGTCTTTACAATAGGAGCTGACAATGCAGACATTTAGCAGGCCTAATCTTGGATTACATTTCTCATTCAGAAAACTATTTTCTGGATTTAGTTGGTTGATGTTCTGGCTTTTTCCCAGTGTTATTCCAGGAGCTGCAATACCTTCCCTGAAGTCTGCGAGTAAACCAACGAATCCCACGGAAAGACTTACGAACAAATTTATTCTGTGAGCGAATAATGTTGCCAAAGCCTGTAAGATAATTACCAACTGTGATTGTGCTGTAAGCGTTCCAGTTTTAGTTCATTGTTGCAAAGTTATCGTTTAAATAAGTGATGTAATTGGAGTTATTTTTGCGTTGTTGATGGTTACAAGTTTCCTGTAGTTGAACAAACTCAGTGCACCCAAACTTTGTTGTTTTCTCTGTTCTAAAATAGTTTCCCGTTCAGATTCAGGCCCATCCTCAGACCATGTACAGTACCGGGCCCGTTAATGTTCTGATTGTGCTTTTTGTGCTTCAGTGGCTTTTATGGTTCTTAATACACATTTTCACAGCCAATCATTTGTCTTTGCACATTCAGACTGGCTGAAGGAATGCACAAAACTAAATTATTGTCCTATTTTTATTTTATTGTTGGTTATTATAATTCTTATTAGAATCTTCCTCCTACTTCTCCATACCCGTAGACTGAAATATCGTCTTTGTTTCACTGCATCTCTTTAATACATTCTTTGCATCGCTGCAACAAACAAAAAGGGAATTCTGATGCAGCAGAATCTCCATTTTATGAAACAAAAGCTGCTGTATTTCGTAGGGTGTAAAATCAACAGGGCTTCTGCATGGTGCCACTGGCTCTCGGTTTTTGCAAACAAGCGTTGACTCGGTGCGATGCTGAAGCTCGCTGCGTGTGTTATATGAATCTGGTGTCAAGATGCTCGCCCATTTGACAGAAGCTGGTTTATTTTAGGAGATAAAGCCTTGCCCTATGCAAACTGCTGCTACAGCATGAAGAGCAATCTGAATGTTAAACACAAGCAAATACTCCTCTTCTGCTTGTTATTCTCAGGAAAAATACTTTACTGAGCACATCTGCATGGAAGTGATAAGGGATTTGCATTCTGTGCTAATTTCTCCACATGTAAACACTGGAGCAGCCATAATTGGATGGTTTTAATTATTAAGTGATGAAATGCAAAAAAAATAATGCAAATAAATATATTTTTTTTAGTTTCAAAATTAGATCAACATTAGAAGACAAATATCAGCTTCTACTTATGTGCGCTGTGCTGTTTTTTGTCTGTTTCTCTTTATTTTCTTGCATGCTTTACAATTGTAAATAACTTGAGGTATCATCTTCAGAGTAAATTACTGCAGTAGCAACAGAAAGCCTGCTTCAGTCGGTCACTGCTGGAGGACAAACTCACACATAACGGAGGAACTGATAATCAGCTCCTCCTGGACTGCCCAAGGCGAGCTTTAAATAAGGAAGCACAAAGAATCAATTCATACGAGCAGGTTTATGTGTTTTCACAGAAGGTTAAGTGGCGCTCAGAGTGAATTCAGTGTGTATGTCATGTGGAAGCTGCAAGTGGGTGGCACTCCAAAGCTCAGCTCTCGTTATAAAGAAAAAAAACAACGTAAGGCTTGACTTCAGTGGGTTCTTTTCACGTCTTAACAATCTGTTTACCAACCCGGCTTTCCCGCCGCAACAAAAACGTTACAACAACGTAGACAAACAAGCCCCACGTTTCTGGAGAACAGCTGGAAGGCTGTCAACACTCGTAATTGATTTCCTTCCTCTGGAATATCTAGTTAGAACTGGCACGGTGGTCTGTTGATATATATGAAACAGTTTACTGGTTAACACTTCTCCTATTTAGAGTTCAGAAATGTTGGTGACAGAATTAAACACTCGGAGGGAAAGCCCATTTACTATTCAGCTTTCCGCATTACACATAAAAGCTTCCAAGTTCTGGAGCACATTTAACATAAAATACGGGATTTTTATCTTCCTTAGTATGTGATCATAAAACTGTATGATTGCCTTGTCCGCTCTCATTTGGTTTGTTGGTGTTTTTTATCTTGCATCCCTTCTGCTTTATTTTTATTTAATGTAATGTAATGGATTTTATGCTGTTACTGCACAACCATTCTGTAGTGTTTTATTCACGTTTCACTTCGCATGCTGCTTGTGATGAAGTGAAAATAATCACAAATCAGTGGCCAGAGTCTTAAGACTTGACCGAGTTCAAACGATAAAGATCTTCAGAGAATCACCGAGAGGCAGCAGGATTTAATTACCACAAAAATCCAGGATAGTTCTTAGCAGTGATTTACACGCTGAGAAAACCAGAGATACTGAGCTGAACTTTGTCTTTGTGCTGTCAGAGTTGGTCGTATTTCCACGCCTATATGAGCAATAGCTTTGACACTATTAGACTTTAACTTCTATTGGTCAGATCATGACGTCAGGTTATCATATTTCACCCCAGAAGACATTAAGTTATCATTAGGTCATCTTTTACAGAGAACAGAACAACATGTTCAAGCTTTTGCTCCACATCGTACCCTTATTATCAGTGACACATTTCATGCATATTATTCACTAGATATTGTTCTGTTACTAATATATTTAAAAGTTATAGTACTTTACATTTACAGTTACGTTTTGAGCACTCCCGTCTCGGTTTCTAAAAAGCACCAATCTTCCAGCTGTGTGTGTGTGTGTGTGTGTGTGTGTGTGTGTGTGTGTGTGTGTGTGTGTGTGTGTGTGTGTGTGTGTGTGTGTGTGTGTGTGTTGTGTGTGTGTGTGTGTGTGTGTCCCCTCCACCATCCATCAAAACATCAGTTATTGCTAGAATATTCATCGTTTTCCATGATTATATCGTCTTTAACTTTCAGTACATTGTAACTAAACATACTACGCTACACTTACTTCTTTGTTTTGTCTGCTTTTTGCTACCAAGTTTTAATTGCCTTTGGATTGTTGTTTTCACATCTGGTCGAAAGAAAAGGAGCCATTTGGTTAACACTGGAAGGTTTACAGTGATTAAAGTGCATTTTTCACTGGGGGAAAAATGTGAACAAACTCCTGCCTGAGAGCGATGAGGACCGAGAAAGTCCTGCTGAGTCTTTGACAGCCTCAGTGTCGGCATCTCGTCTCCTCCACAGCCACCTTTTCTCTCCATTTACCTTTGGTTTTATAAATAACCAGAAACCAGCAAGGATGACTCATATGTGTCACATTCATTGACTTCTTTCCTTTTTCATAAGATTTTTATCTTCCAGTGCCGTCCGAGGTCTGCCTGCTGTCTTGGCCTCTTCTAAATCTCTGGAAAGCCAAGAACGGTTCTTGAGAGTTTGCTATTTAATTTCAGAGACGTTTTATGCCCCTTGTAATCTGTACTCACTGTACTCAGGTCACATTTGGTTCGTCCGTTATTGTAAAGTGTAAGCAACATTAAATTTGTGCTTTGTTAACAAATATTAGCCACTGCAGCTGTGAGCAGGTTTTCATGGGAAAGTCAGCCATTTAGTTTGAAGTGCTGCTTTACAGTCACTACAGTGTTAGGAGGACACCTCATTCAAATTACAACATTTAAAGCAGCTTCTATGTCACTTGGGATTAGTTTTATGCCTGCGTTTGTGCAACTGTGGAGGCAGAACCAGGATGTAGAAGCAGAATGAGCTGGGATGCTTCTGGTTTTATTCTGTGTGTTCTGTCAGGTCTGGTAGCTTCTCCTAATAAGACATCAGCTCTACTGAAACATGACTTATGGGGGGTCTCACAGATTGACAGCATGTTTTTTCTCCATGCATTTCTAAAATTAGGCTGTTATTGATGTATGATTCATGCCTGAAGGCTTTTCATCAACTTAGTCACTTTAATTAAGACATCCGGCGTGAACCGCTGCTTCATGCCATCATTCATCAAAACTGTGGCAGCTCATAACAAAGTTGTAACTAAAAAAGAACAGAAAAAAACTGAACCTTCTTGATGCCAGATGCTGCCAAACAGAACTTAATTCTGTGGTGATGACAGCTGGCTATACTTTCCATTTGCTGTCTTATACATTATGATTCATGTTGTTTTAATGAGAAAAATGATAAAGCTTCACAAACATCTATTAAGGTTTTATCCCGTAACAAAAAGTGAAAAGTGAGTTCCCCAAAGCCTGTAGTGTATACCGTGTCTTCTCAAATTATGTCTATTGTCTCAATTTTAGGTTCCAAATCGTGAAAAATATACTCAGTTAAAAATAAGAGTTGCAGCAGTCTCACCAAGGAAAAACAGAGAAGAGTCTTGAAGCCGTCTTCAGATTCAAAATAAGCATTTATTCCGGTGCAGTACGGATCAAAACACTCAGAGATACCCCGGGGTAAATCTGTCTGTGCCTCCAATGCCTGGCATTTATACTCCTCTGGTCTGGGGTTCCACACCCCAGGTCCATCCTTCTTTGTTTGTGACAAATGTCAATGACCTTTACACCATTAGATCATTTATTCTCATGGTGTCTGCACTCCTTGTTTTTCCCAAAACTAATAATAGTTGGGCAGCTGCACCAGGAGGACAGAGGCTGCATTTTACCTCAGGACATCTCAGCAGATACATTCTGTTACATTTCACAGATAACAAAGTACCCACAGCCTTCAGCCAGCCTAACCACTTTTAACCGCTTTATCAGTAAACACCAGGGGCATTAGCCAGACTGCCCTCTGACACCCAGATAATCAACCTGATCATTTCTCACAGAATTCTGCTGAGTCACTGCTGTGTAATACTTTAACTTCTACAGTTTTATCTCTAGTTCTGAACCTTGTGGTGCAGTTTAAATTCTTGCCTGTGATGCCAGTTTTAATTCTCCCCTTACTGCAGTTGTAGCCAGTTTAATTTTAATTCACCATTTTTTTACCAGTTTATTTACCATTCTTCAACAAGCCATGGTGGCAATATGCACATATATATCTCACACAAACATGGAAATTTGAAGCCTTCACAAAACTGCATCCGATACAAACTACACAGAATTCTTGTTATGGATGAAATTTAGTATTTTTTCTGCTTTGACGTAGTGAGAAAGTCTTTGTCAGAGCCATAAGGTACATGAAAGGTATAGTCATAAGCTTCGATCATTTACTTTGACTTGATGTTTAGTTTGGCTCAGACACAAAAACTAAATGATTAGGTTTAGAAAAATATTATAATTTGTGTTCAAATAAGGACCCTTACACAATATGTTGAAGCTTCTACTCCATTGTGACGTTATATGGGTCAACATATAACTGAGGGACTTTTTGTATCATAGTCCACATTTTTCTGTTTTCAGGCCTAAAACCCAACATAACCGCCTAGAACAAACACCACATGACATTTTAGAGAAAGATTCTTCTAAATATTATATATAAAATTAATAAAATGTAAGTTATTTCTAAGATCTAGTAGTAAACCTGTTGACTACTTCTAGTAATAAGTTCAGAAAGCCTTGGAGTCTTCCAGTCTTTTCTTCAGGAGGAAAATGACATCATGAGGAGCAGGTCATGTGATCTGGAATTAACACACTTCCTGGAGAGGAGTTTTGGAACGGGGAACTTAGTGGAAATGGATTTAATTGATATTTTCCATATAAAATTTGATATATTGCCAAAACAGAAATATCTGTCCATGATTATTCGAACTTAATAAAGAACACAATCCCAAACTATTTGTGAATCAGCTCATTTTATTATTGTTTAGCTCATTAGAAGGTGGTTGGTGTTAAATTTCAGACGGTTTATTTAGTTGACATTTTAGTGATATCCAGTCTTTTTTTTTATTAATACCGTGAATTATGGAATTTGTAAAGACATGATCACAATGAAATTAAAAAAAAAAAGCTATTCTTTACCTTTAATAAAAACGACGTATGCAAATATATCCCAATGGACTTGGAAAGTTCCTCAATTACAGATCGACCCGTCTATTCTAATGTATGATTGGTTGGCTGAAAGGAAGCAGCAGCAAAATAAATGGCAAAGACGTCTTTCACTTACATCACAAACAAACTGAATCCAGCAGAAAATGCATTTCCTCAGAATGCCAATGGGGAAAACAGTCCAGTGGTAAAGGAATATTTTGGGGAGACAGGGTGAAAAGTGACAGTTCTACAGAGCGCACCGAACATTACAACCACCCGCCTCATATGGTGTAAATCCCCCTGAAGCTGCTAAAACAGGATCCTACATTATTCTGGTGCATCTTACAAATGCTCAGTCTGATTGAGATCTGGGCAGTTTGGAGGCCTTGGGCTCTTGGTCGTGTTCCTCGAGCTGTTTGAGCGGTTTTTGCAGTGTGTCTGGGAAGACTTTGCCTGCTGGAGAAGGTCAGGGAGGGTGTGTCATTGTGGGTGTGATTCACAGCAAGGGTTAGGTCAAGCAACATCCTCTGTGGGAACCAGGTTCCCAGCTTGTGTAACGAGATGATCAGTATTATGTTTTAGGTCTGACATCTTGCTTTGTGTCGGTTGCAGACTCTTCCAAGGAGTGCGTCATATCAAACACGCGTCTAAAAGGCTGGAGAGTACGGGTATTATGCGTTTACGCCTCTAAACGTGAAAGTTGCAGAGTCTTACAGAAAACACCAATAAAGTCAAGGTCTGACCAACAGATAGATTGCTTCTTGTCTCTAAATTGGGTTTCTGCTTCGTTCAGTCAGTAAGAGTGACACTAAAAAGCAGAAAAACAGCACCTGTTTGTGAGTTTAGCAGCACATCCATGATGTTTGGGCTTTTTCCATCAGAACGTGACGTTGAGCGTTGGCCAGAGAAGAACATCTGATCACAAACATCAGTTTTTTCTCACAAGTCCCATCATTGACAGCCATTTAAGGAAAACTATGACACATGAGAATAACAAAGGGTTGATCAGTGGAAGGATCCACATTGTTTGTGCATAAAGGACAGATGGCCTCACAGTAAACAAACCGAAAGGAGAAACATGTTCAGAATGAGCTGTTCTGACTCGTTGGGGAGATTAGTCCACACAACGTAACATTAGAGGATAATGAAACAAACAATTAAAAACCTCTTCCTAAGTCATATTACATTTGATTATTTTCCATAACAATGAAGGGATTGAAGTGCTACAATATTAAGATTTTATTTTATATATGGTTCCTCAATCAAATCCATATTAATGTATAATTACATTCACAGAACTTAAATGAGTGATTAGTGCTGCATGTCAGTGGATGTGATTATCACAGCTGTGTAACAGATTTAGCAAAGCAGCTCATTTACAGCTGAAAAATCAGATGCTGCCCATGGCCTTGGCGCTATGTTTGAAACCCATTATTCTTAGTGAGATTCCAACACTTCTTTTCTCCAGTCTTGTTTCTTAGAGAAGTTAAAGGATGGGAACTGAGTGGAAGCAGTCGGTTTAGGATGTTTTTTTTTTTTTCCACTAGCGTTTATCTAAACTTTCACTCATACTGCATTTTCTAGACAATCTGTTTTCTACAAGTACACTTTACACCAACATGGAACATCCTCTGTATGCTCTTTAAGTATTCCAGGAGTACAGTATGTTACGTGTCCTTCACTTTAAATAATAGACTGCACCTAAAGATGGATGTGCCCTCCATGACTTCCCCCACAGGTGAGCTGGAAAGCAGTTCATTGTGGCGGCTGTAGCTGGAGCCATCTTGGCAGTTCTAAGAAAACTCCTGGCTATTCCAAAAATAAAAAGAGGAGGAATGTGAGTGGCGCTGGACAGATCATGATCATCAGAGAGGACACTCCCTTATTTATGCATAACTTTAAGCTTTAATACAATTAAACCCTTGAATGATGGAATTATTCACAACCGCTACAACTATCATGAACAGGAAAATTAGCTAGAGACAACAGTAGTTTTTTTGTAGCAGCCTGTAAACACATGTCTCTCTGCTATGAAGTTGGACATTTTTATATGGGGCTCTATGGAGGTTGACTCACTTTTAGAGGCGGCCTCAAGTGGTCATTTGAGGAACTTCTATTTTTGGCACTTCAGCATTGGCTTAACCCTCCTGTTGTCTTCATTTACAGGCACCAAAAAATATTGTTTTCTGTCTGAAAAAAAAATGAAAAAATTCAGCAAAAAAATTCCACAAATTTCTGAAAATTTACAAAACCTTCAGGAAGAAAATTTCAATAATTCCTTAAAGTTTCTCTTAAAAGTGTTAGTTAAAAAAATCCCCAAATTTGGCAAGAAATTCTTGTAAATATTAAAAAAAATAGTAAAAATCTTCCAAAACAATCCTAAAAATATCTGAAGTGATTCCATGTATATCAGTAAAACTTCTGATATTTTCTTTAAGAACATTCACATAAAAATCAACCAAAATCCTGTGAATTTCACTGGATTTTGGTTGATTTTTTGTGAATATTCTTCAGAAACATTTTTAGCATTTCTTTTTTTCCACCAAAAAATGTTCAAAGATTTCCTAAAAATGTTGAAAATGTGGACATCAGAAGTTTCACTGTGAATGTATTTTTTCCCCACATTTTAAAGCCGTCAGTTATGACCTACAGGACGACCCGAGGGTTAATTTAAGTCCTAACGGTTTGCTGCTGATCTACCTCTGAGGATAAACTTTTTATTCTACAATACAGTAAGATACTTTTTTCTCATCTGCTTTTTCCACCCTTAAAGAATGTCAAAAAATCCCACGAAAAGCTCCGTGGTTAAGACTTTAGAGATCAAAAGGTCAGGGGTTGGAGCTCCAGCATGGAAAGCCGCCACTGTTGGGCCCCTGAGCAAAGCCTTCTGCTGCACGGCCCCGTAGTGTTCCTGACCCGCCACTCCGACCCCAGACTCCCAACAAGCTGGGACATGAAAAGGCTGCATCTTGTTGTACTCTGGACAATGACAGTACAGTTGAATCTTATCTTGAAAATCAATAGTTTCTCAGTATTTTCCCACGTCTATATTCTGTGTTGTAATCAGCCACTAGTAAACTGCTGCCAGCAAAACACAGTAAAATACAGTCAAAGCTATCAGACAGTAGTGAAAGAGAATCTTGGAGGACATGGTAATGGATTTTGTGCATTTAAGGGGTAATAGTAGAAGCACAATGTTCTGAACTACAACGGAACACTAAAGTTCATTGGACAGCATAAGGTACAAGAGCCTCACCCAAACAATATGGTTTCATAAAGTGCTGTCTGCTTCCTCATAGAGGGTTTGTACTGAATGCTGAAGCTGGGGATAAAAGCCCACGTTAAAGGCTTGTGAGTGTTCATGACATGGCATTGTGGTGATGGATCTGCTGCGTAAGGAATAACGTACTCTGCGTTGAAAACACAGCATCAGTTTGACCAGACTGCAGCTGTGATATTTCCACATCACTTCTATTTTCAGGAATCTGTGTTTTATTAAGTGCCACGTTGGATGTATCAGAGCGTGATTACAACTTGGAGGTTGAAGTAGATGCTAATTACGAGTCTGCAGCTTGTAATTAGCACGTCTCTGGTGTGATGTTAACGCAGAAACGATGGAACTGGGTCTGGAGAGTCACCAGCAGCTGTGTGACTGAATTAAACACTAAACGGCTGAAAATCATTCCAGCTTTTAGGCGCCGTGAATATCTGAACCAAATTTAACGCCACTTCATCTAATTGAAGAGTGTGATTTTAGTGTGTTTTCAAATGTTCTGTTTTTCATCTACCTGTTTTTCTTCAACATTTTCTGCCCTTTAACTCGTCATTCCTCGGTAATATGTGGCATCTTGAACCATGGGATGCTGCAAGATTATTGCTTTCTGTTTCTACTTCAAAGACGGGCTGCAACGAATGATTGTTTTCATTGTCAATTAATGCTTTAATTGTTTTCCTGATTAATCGATTAGTTCTTTGGTCTAGAAAATGTCAGAAAACGGTGAAAAATATCAGTCTGTCCTTCCACAAATCTCCTCTTAACTGTACTATCATTGGTTTAATAGTTAATCTTTAATTGATTAGTTGACAACTAATCAATTAACTGATCGGCTGTTGCTGCTCGAGCAGAGAGGGTTTGTCTCTAGTCTTTCCTGGTTTTACTGGGGTTTAACAGCACATGTTCCTGTGAAATTGAAGAAAGACCAAGAGCCAGGATTGGATTTTAAAAAGGAGGCAGGTGCACAACCAGGGCTGTTTGAGGGAGCACCGATGTTCTACAAAACACATTTTAACCCCCTAAACCATCAGTTTAGGGTCTGTTCAGGCTAATTTATAAAACAGAGACACTAAACAGACCCTATTATCAGGATGATAACATACTGCCCTGCTGAAGCATCAACACTGATATTCTGAGGACTACAACCGCTGTTACTTGAAGAGAAAGAATTCCATGCTTTGACACTTTCACAGTTTTTGGAACTAAAGCACAATAGATACACAATGATTCTGTTTTTCACTGAAAACAGAATCACAGCATTAGGAGCACATGTGAGTAATAAAATCCCTGATGGCTGAAATGTGTTCAGCTGCTTAAGCTCCTAGGTGTGTTGTTCTTGCCGGCTCAGTGCCACGGCTTACTGAGACTCTGAAATGAAGCCGTCCAAGGGTGTAACGTTCAGTCAGACATTAGAGGGAACCAGGTTTAGTTACACTGCTAAAAATACCAGTCTGTAGCGGAATTAGAACACAAAGGTATAAATGTGTGCTTAATGACGGGTTTATCATAATAAAAATGTCGTGACAGCTCTGATGGATGGTAGAATTCATCCAGAGAGGCTCTGATAGAAATAATTCCACTATTAATGGGGAGTCTGTGTGGAACAGCTGACCTTCAAAAACCAAACTCCTGCTGTTTCTTTTAACTTGCAGCAAAAAAAGAGACTCATTTCTTATCATAGAATGTAGAGATTTAGAAACATGTTGCAGCAGATTGGTGCTTATATTTGGCAGTGACGAATCAAATTTAATTAATTACTCAGTGAGCAATTACTAAGTGAAGTGGCAAATAAAGTTGTGCTTTAAATGAAGGAATCAGCTGACAATTGATGATTTCTTTATCCATCAACATCTAAGTCCTGATTGACTACAGTTGATTTAATTGAGACTCGCTGACAGGCTTTAAATGAGATTCACTGTCACAGATCTCCAACTGTGACTGAGTTGTCTTTGGAGGAAAAACAGTTACGAAGAAAGCTGAGTTTGTTTATTCTTTGACAATTTATGTGGCAAAAAGTTTCAAAGTTTTTCAGTAGCTTCCCAAGATAACTGGGACCAACTGTGGTGATCCCATGCTTCCATTAGTGCCATAAGACTGGCACTGGTTAGGACTGAAATAGTCCAGAAGGACCAAAAGTAGATTGCAGGTGTCAGTCTGCCATTGGCAACACATTATATTTGGCTTTTTTCCTGTCCTTATGCTATCTGCTTGTTTGCATTTTCAACACTCCTTTAATGAAGGGATACAACAACCTCTGGGCTATCAGCTGAAGAATATTTCCAGAATTAAAGGACTTGTGTCTCTTTAAAACAGGTCAGTTGGACCCACAGGACGACACGAGGGTTAAACTTTAAAAATGAACCACAAAAGCTGCCTTACAGTATTTAAAATGCTGTCTTTTTATCTTTTTTATGCCCTCTGTGACGTTCTGATTCGTTGTGCTCCATGTTTCCCTGCTGTGGGATTAATAAAGGTTTAATCTATCTATCTATCTATCTATCTATCCATGTCACTGGTGATGACTCGGCTTCCTGCCTCTCTGTCCTCCTCAGGGATCGTGTCGCTGATCTCTCTGGTGATCCTCTCCTACGACCGCTACAGCACTCTGACTGTATACAACAAGCGTGGGCCTGACTACCGCAAGCCCCTTCTGGCTGTGGGGGGCTCCTGGCTGTACTCCTTGTTCTGGACAGTGCCCCCCTACTGGGCTGGAGCAGCTATGGCATAGAGGGGGCAGGAACAAGCTGCTCCGTCTCCTGGACGGTTAACACTGCCCAGTCACACGCCTACATCATTTGCCTCTTCACGTTCTGCCTGGGCCTCCCCGTCCTGGTGATGATCTACTGCTACACCAGGCTGCTCTGGGCAGTCAAACAGGTAGAGTCACTCCAAAGTAATGTTTCTCATGCTTTTCTGTCAGATGGTTAACCCTCCTGTTGTCCTGCGGGTCAAACTGACCGTTTTAAAGTTTGAAAATGTGGAGAAAAAACATTTTTTCACAGTGAAACTTCTGATGTCCACATTTTCAACATTTTTTGGAAATCTTTGGTGGAAAAAAAGAAATGCTAAAAAAAAAACGTTTCTTCAACATCAATCAAACAAAATCCAGCAAAATTCACTGAATGTTGGTTGATTTTTTAATGAATGTCCTTAAAGAAAATATTAGAACTTTTACTGATATATATGGAATCACTTTAGATATTTTTAGAATTTTTGGAAGATTTTTACTCATTTTTTGAAAATATTTCAAGAATTTTCTTGCCAAATTTTTTTTTTTTTTTATTTGAATAAAACTTTTAAGGGAAACTTTGAATTATTATTGGAATTTTCTTCCTGAAGGTTTTGCAAATTTTCAGAAATTTGTGGAATTTTTTTTCTAAATTATTTGATTGTTTTTTATTCAGACAAGGAAACAATATTTTTTAGTGTCCATAAATGAGGACAACAGGAGGGTTAAGAGCAGACAAAACCCGGAATTTCTTCACCCAAACTCTACCTTTTGAATACGAAACACTGCTGGCTTGAAAATGGGGAAAAAAAAGAAAAGTGTTTCATTTTCACTAAGAGCAGCAGGTGAACAGCCGGCATTCAGCTGAATTACATCCAACTTTTAAGGTAAAAAACAAAAACAAACTATTAAAGTCCATCATCATTTGGGGGCTCCATAGAAGTCACTGATGTTTGTGAACAGAGGTGCTGTGGAAGTCTTGTGGAGTGAGAAGGCTCTGAACTATGAAACGTGGTCTTCAATATATTTCATCCTCTGTGGGTATTTCTTGCTCCTTTCACATTTGTACTCATTTATGTTTGCATTTTAAAGTCCAGTAGCCCTAATGGAAACAGCACAACCATGGCTGGATGTAGAGGAATCTAAAAAACATCATTTATAAAATGTCATAAATCAATTGACACTAACCGAATTTATAAAAACCTAGAAGTAACGTATGATTTTCCAAGTGTCCACATTTGTTGCTAATATTACAAAAAAAACATGATGCTATAAACATTCACACTACTTCAGTTTTCAGTTCATTTCCATCCTTGTCTCTGTGTAAAGCAGCCTGTAGTTCAGCCAGAAACTCCTTGATTTTTTGTCGTGTGACGGTTAGACACACTGAGTCATTAATGGCTTCATAGCTTCACAGAGGAGCGTTTAATTTTTTGTTTTCCACTGAATCTCATTAGAGCAAACGGTGAATTTTTTTGGCCTATTTTATTGCTGAGACATTTAGAATGAAATGGTTTTGATAAAATATGATTTGAAACGTAGATTTGATCACGTTTTCCGACAGAACTGCAGGATAAATTCATGAACCTCAACAAAGCTGCTCTAGAAAAGAAGTCTTCACGGCTGCATTCCTCTTTATGACACAGAGAAAAAGCTTCATATGAACACACAACGCACAGAGTGGAACATAAAACAAGTGGGCTGCGTTTGAAGTAGCACTCTGCCCAAGTCCTCACATGGTTTGGTTTGTGTGCTGCTGGTACATGAAGGTTCTCACTCTGCTCTGTTCTACTCAGCGCATGCCAAGAAAATGGCCTTTTAGCAGCATGTCTTAGGTATCAGGATGTGATTTAAATATGAATCCAGAACACGTGTAGAGTCAGAAACCTTTGCATGCCTTATCTTATCAAATCAGAAAAGTATAGCATCGCAGTATACAGAAAAGAGCCACAGTCCCGCTCTGCTCTGCACAGATAGAGTTTGATTTCATACCTGATTCTGTGGCAGTTTTCACTCGTCACTCCATGTGAGAGCAGATGTTGCTGTTTGGAAGAACAGAAAGCTTGAAACTGGATGTTCAGGAAGAAGGTCTTTGTGCAGAAAACGGTGGCAAAACTGACTATTTTTATGACCAACGTTAATGAAACAACAGAAGAAATAAACTCAGCTGCTTCCTCCTTCCATTCAATCACTTCCTGATGCAGTGTCACCTGGATGGACCCTACCACCTGGCAGGTAAAGGAGGGGTGGGGAAAACATAAATTACACCAAAATGTGAGTAAAAGCCACAGTTTCAGCTGGTTCCTGCTGGTATACGCCCTGATATGGCCACTAATGAGCATATATAAAGTTTAACAGAACGTCAAACTTTATATATCCGTCCCCACTCCTTCTTTGCCCCCAAACCTCACTGCCCAGCACAGGATCATGCAAACCTGTCACATTTCCAGGCAACACATGCAGAAGTAAAGAAGAAAATCAGGCAAAACTACAACAAAACACCAAACCCACAGTGCAGTCAGCCAAAGGGAGCAGGACAGAGTGAACAGGAGCAACTTTTCATGTTTAAAATCCTGGGATGCTCCACATCCATCTCAGAAATCCGTCAGTGAGAGTAGCTGACAGATGACAGGAAGCCATGATGTGACATCGATGGAAATCTGCAGCTACAATGAAGTTTGATTGAAGAATTTTTCTGGCTAAATACGAGGGGCGTTTAATAAGTAATGCCCCTGACACACTTCCTGTTGTCTGATCTATTTTGCATGTGCAATGATTTGTATCTCTATGGGTTATGTGACAAATTACAGCTGTGAACTAATTGTGATTTCTGATTTATACATCTTTGAACTGAGTCAAGTGTGAAATTGAGCCTATCGAGTTTCGTGCAGTTATCCGGTTTTTGTATTTGAAAGGACGCACACCACAGAAGACTTTTGATGAAATGAAAGAAACTTATGGTGATGATGCCCCTTCATATGACCTTGTAAAACACTGGCATCGTGAATTCAAACATGGTTGGATCTCTGTGGAAACAGCTCCCAGACCTGGTGGCCCACAGAAGGAGGGCGTAGAGCAGAATACTGTCAGGTTCACAAACACACACAAAGGTTTGGTGGGGAGTTCCATTCATTCAGGTCACTTAAAGCGTAGAAAATAACCCTGTGCAAAATCAGTTTTCTGTGATGAGACAGAATGAGGGCGAGTTGTTTTTACCGCTTTGGTAACTCTTCAAAGCTGAAAGCGTGATGC